>NC_053022.1:177922378-178059736 GCF_003073215.2 Triticum urartu | reverse complement strand
TTGTTCACTGGACGGTAATCAACACAAAGTCGGTCCGTTCCATCCTTCTTCTTCACAAAAAGAACACCACAACCCCACGGAGAAGAGCTAGGCCGGATGAGACCCATTTTCTCTTGAATATCGAGTTGCTTCTTCAGCTCCTTCAACTCTTCAGGTCCGAGCTTGTATGGACGCTTACACACAGGTTCCGTGCCAGGCTCAAGATCAATAACGAATTCCACTGGCCGGTGTGGAGGCATTCCTGGAAGCTCGTCTGGAAAGACGTCTTGATATTCGCAAACGACTGGAATTTGCGAGATGGCATCCAATTCACCCTTCTCATTGAGAGAAAACATACGGATAGTATTATCACGAGCGGCAAAGACAATTACATCCTCAGACGAATGAGTCAATTGAATCTGCCTGGCTGCACAAGCAAGCTGAGCCTTATGCTTAGAGAGCCAATCTATTCCAAGAATAAGATCAATATCCGAGTTACCAAGAACAATTGGGGAAGAAAGGAACTTGTAGTCACCCAATGTGATAGTAACCTCCAGGACACGGGTGTTAGCTGTCATCTGCTTGCCCGGTGACACAATTTGCAAGGAATTTTGCAGATACTGATAATCGCACTCATACTTTGATGCAAAAGGTTTGGAAATGAAACAATGCTATGCACCAGAGTCAAAAAGAACTTTTGCAGGAACATCGTTAATAGGAAGGTTACCCATGATGACATCTGACGAGTCCTCTGCCTGGGCTGCATTCATCAAATTGACCTTGGCGGACTTGGGGTTATGCTTGACCACAACTGTACTTGCCGATCCCATAGGAGGAGGAGGAGGAAGACACCTCTGGTTGAGACACTTGTTGGAATAGTGACCCTTCTATTGGCACTTGTTGCACGTGACCTCTCAAAGCGGACGATGGTACGGAGCACTCGATCTTGGAGCTTGAGACGAAGTCTTGTTCTGAAAGCCGGGGTTGGGGGGGTGGGAAGAACCACTGCCACCTTTGCTCTTCTGCCGATACGGCTGACGGAACGGAGGAGGAGGAAGCCAATACTTCTGCTGCTTGGCCACTTGAGTAGAGGAAGAAGGAGTAACATCTCTAACTCGCTTCTTGGAAGCATCACACCTCAACTGAGAAGCCTCTTGCTTCAGTGCCATGTTGTAGAACTCATCGTATCTCAAGGGCTTGAAGAGAACAAGAGCTAGCTGAATTTCTTCTCTGAGACCACCCCTGAACTGGTATATCATGCTCTTCTCATCAGGTACGTCCTGCTTAGCAAAGCGGGCGAGCTTCCGGAACAACTTGTTGTAGTCATAGACAGACAAAGAGCCTTGCTTCAGGTTGCGGAATTCCTCACGCTTGCTTTCAGCCACGCTATGGGGAATATGATGAGCTTGGAAATCTCGACGGAATTCATCCCAAGTGATAACACGTCCACCTCTGGAGTCCTTGTACTGCTGGAACCATTCTGCAGCTTGATCTTTGAGTTGGAAGGAAGCGAACTTAACAAAGTCCTCAGGCCTGACGTTACTGCACTCGAAATGCTTGCACAGATCCACTAGCCAATCGTTAGCATCGGTTGCCTCAACACAATTGCTGAAAGTCTTTGGCCCGTTAGCAAGGAACTGGTTGAGTGTAGCAAAGTGATTCTGATTGTTGCCTTGATTCCCTTGGTTGCCTTGATTGCGCTCTTGAAGAATTTGCATGATCAACTGTGTGTTTGCATTGGTTGCGGCCATCACAGCTTGCCATGCCTCCAGAGGAGGGGGAGGTGGTGGCGGATCAGGATTCGGAGTCGTGCGCGTTGGAGGAGCCATCCTGAAGAGGTTGACATCCATTAGCACATTGATAGACAATTATTGAAGCTGAATCCAATGGAATGAAAATTGCAACATATAGTCTTCACATCTGAACAAAATGAACGAATGCATTCCTCTTGAAATGGTCACATATCCATAAATTGAGAAGCCACTTAGAATTAAGGTAGAGAAATAAATCAACAAGGTACGGATCAAGAACGAATAATCGGTAAGAAATCCCAATCTCAAAACAATATCTGTGGAAGATGAACTAGAGCTACTAGAATTCCCACCTATGAATCTTCCGAACCTTTCCGGTTATGCAATCAGGTGTTGGGGATACAGGGGAAGCATAATATCTCACCCAAACTAGCAAATCGTACATCCAGCTGTATCCATCCTTCAACACATAACCAAGAAACCTTCGGAAACCATCTACCTCAACCTTCAAAAAGCATCCGTTATACAAGTTATGGCGATACTCCCGAACTCCCGCCCCAGTACTGGGTGGCGTCGAGGTTATCTCACCAACGAACTGCATAAAAGAGATTTTCGATGTCGGCGTACTAAACTCAGGTATTCCAGAACTGCAACGATAAAATTATGATGAAAACACCTCAGAGTTCAACTCCCCGGGACACTTCCACTAAACCCCTGACAGGAGGCACCAAGACAATGTTCTCATCATAAAACCATCGGAACGATTCCAAGATACCCGTGTGATCCTAAATTTTTTTTTGTGAAATTTGAGAAGAGAACAGTCAAAACTCTACGTCAGGATGCCTTACCAGAGCGATGAGGAGACTCGGAAGTAAAAAGAATTCCTAAATTCTCCGATATATAATTCCTAAATGACTCAAAACATTTTTCTAGACACAACTCGGCCGCTAAAAACAATCAAGCAATGGGGCTCCTAAGGTCGGGGAAGGCTCTGATTACCAACTTATAACACCCTCGATGCGACTATATCTCCCACGTGTCGAGGCACGACATAGAGGCATAATCGCATTGAAGGCATATGTCGCAAGTTAGGCAATCTTCACAACATCCCATGTAATATAAATAATAAAAGGGGAGATAACGTAGTTGGCTTACACTCGCCACGTCAATCAAGTACATAATTAACATTACATCAACCAAGCACTCATGGCCCGGCTATGGCGCCGAAATAAAAGAGAACCCAACAAGCGACATGGTCCCAATCACCCCCAACTGGGCACCACTACTGATCATCAGAAAAGGAAACATAGTAATGTTGAGAGTCTTCGTCGAACTCCCACTTGAGCTCAAACGCGTCTCCTGGAGCGGAATCATCAGGCCCTGCATCTGGGGTAATAGTAATCTGTGAGCCACAGGGACTTAGCAATCTCGCACCCTCGCGATCAAGACTATTTAAGCTTATAGGCAAGGCAAGGCAAAATATGTGGAGCTGCAGCAAGCAACTAGCATATATGGTGGCTAACTTTTTCGCAAAAAGAGGGCGAGAAGAGGAGGCAAAGCGCGAGCGAGAATCTAGAGAACAACCTGCGCAAACATTACTCCAACACCGTGTCCACTTCCCGGACTCCGCCGAGAAGAGGCCATCACGGTAACACACTCAGTTGATTCATTTTAATTAAGTTAAGGTTCAAGTTATCTACAACCGGACATTAACAAATTCCCATTTGCCCATAACCGCGGGCACGGCTTTCGAAAGTTCAAATCCCTGCCGGGGAGTCCCAACTTAGCCCATGACAAGCTCTCATGGTCAACGAAGGAATAGACCTCCCCCCAAGACGTTCCGATCAGACTCGGTATCTCGGTTCTTCAAGACACTTCGACAGGTTAAAACAAGACCAGCAACATCGCCCGAATGTGCCGACAAATCCCGATAGGAGCTGCACATATCTCGTTCTCAGGGCACACTCAGATGAGCCAGATGTCGGGTAAGCCAGCCCAGAGTTCCCCCTGGTAGCCCCGGACATCGCTCGGTGGGGCCAAAACTCAGAGAAGCACTGGCCCGGGGGGGTTAAAATAAGATGACCCTCGGGCTCCGGAAACCCAAGGGAAAAGAGGCGAGGTGGCGAAAGGTAAAACCAAGGTTGGGCATTGCTGTAAAAGCTTTAATCAAGGCGAACTATCAAGGGGTTCCCATTATAACCCAACCGCGTAAGGAACATAACACCGATATGACGGAAACTAGGGCGGCAAGAGTGGAACAAAACACTAGGAGAGAGGCCGAGCCTTCCACCCTTTACCAAGTATATAGATGCATTAAGATAGCATAGCAATATAATGATATCCCAACAAGTAAATAAATGTTCCAACAAGGAACGGCCTCCAATCTTCACCTGCAACTAGCAACGCTATAAGAGGGGCTGAGCAAAGCGGTAACATAGCCAATCAACGGTTTGCTAGGACAAGGTGGGTTAGAGGTTTGACATGGAAATGTGGGAGGCTTGAAAGCAAGTGGTAGGCATCGTAGCATTGGCATAACAAAGAGCGAGCAAACTAGCATAGCAAAGATAGTAGTGATTTCGAGGGTATGATCATCTTGCCTGCACAGTTATCAGAGTTGACTGGATCCTCGAAAGCAAACTCAACGGGCTCCTCATTAGCGAACTCGTCTCCCGGCTCTACCCAAACAAGACAAACAAGCAACAAGGACACAATCAACCACGTGCAAGACTCAAACAATATGATGCAATGATGATATGCTATGCGGGATGCGATGCGGGATGCAAAATGCAAGATATGACAGGAAATGCAAGAACCTGGCCTCCACTTGGAAATCCAAGCATGCCAATGGAAAGATGAGATGAAATCGCTTGAAAACGATATAAAGAACACCGGAATCGGAGTTACGGTTTGGAAATGGCAAGCGATTCAAAAATGACACCGGTCTGCGATTAACAGCAAGTAGCCATCTAAATGCAATGAGATGAACATGCTACAGCACCCAAACAAGATGACAAAATACATGGCAGGGATGCATACAAGATGCTTAACAAAAGTCTAGCGCTCAGCTACGGCCAATTCATCCATTAACAGGTTCAAACAAGCATGGCAAAAATGCATATGGCAAACAGATCTCAGACTTAGTGAAATTAACACTTGTCTGTAATTTCAGATCAGGTACCACTCTTCGGAGCAACAAAACTATATGCTACAGGACCTGAACATGGCAAAGTAAAGCATGGCATGGAGCTACTCAAAGAGTTTAACAAAAGTCCCTTAGTGACCTTGAGCCAAAAGGGATCAGAAAATATACTAACAAGCACGTGAACATCGCAAAAACATAATCAGTTTTCAGACTTAGTGAAAACTGACACATGCTGAAATATATCTCAAATAGGCATGTTTACGATCTCGATGCGATCACTACGGTGCAAGTCATGAAAAAATAATCATACATCTATCAAGAAGGGACAAAATTAAAGCTAGACATGGCAAGAACAATAGCATAGCATGCACGGATCAACTACAACATCACCGGCAAAATTGCAAACAAGTTGACAATCTGCCCAGATTCACAAAGTAGCAAAAGTAGAGCTCGATTGACTCAAGCTAGGATGCTCCATAATTGCAAACAAAGACATGGATGGATAGAGCACTACAAGATTAACAAAACATCCTTACTGATCATCCTCAAAAGAGGCACGGATCACTAGGAAACAACATGAACATATGGCAACATGAGATAAACAGCTCAAGGACTTAGTGGAATTGCTAAGTCCCTGAAAACAGAATTACCGAGTGCCTCACTTTGCAAGCTTGCACTAGTCACCACACACATCACAAGAATACATGGGATGCACCTCTGGAAAGATGACAAAACCCTTAGCAAAACATATGTAGAACTCATGGGCATAGAATGCACACAATAATCATGGCAAAAATGACAAAAACCTAAACGGAGCAGCAGATCTGACAATTATCTCAAGTAGCCCTCTTCTAACAGCATTTCGGGCATCAAGATGAACTGAAATGAAAATGATGCAATGGAATGAAATGATGTACTCTCTGAGATGGACATTTTGATATGCTATATGCATAAATCGGAGTTACGGGTGCAAAGTTACGAGGCTATGAACTGGAGCACATGGATCTGAGAATCCGAGGACTTAGCGGAAAAAAATCAACCTAGGGTTTCTGTTCACCGGATCTGGATCTCGGTGAAAAACACTGTTCACCGGCGGCGCGCCGTTCGAGGTTCGTCGGAGGAGGCGGCCGGACTTGGCAGGCTCGGTGGTGCGCGACCGGGGCAGCGGTGGCTCGGGTCGGGCGAGGCGGCGTGGCGCGGTGGCGGCGGCTGGTGGTGGCGCCGGCGGGCGGAGGTGGCAGGGCCGGCGAGGAGCTTCGGGCGGCTATGGCGCCACGGTGGCGCCGGACGGCGAGGCAAGGGGCGGCGCGGGGAGCGGCGTCCGGGAGGAGAAGGGCGCGGGCGGCGCGGCTCCTCTGGGCCGCGGGGGCCGGCTGCGGGCCTCCCGGGCCGGAGCGGTGGGTGGTGGCGCAAGCCACGTGGCGGGCGGTGGTTGGCGGATGGCGGATTTCCGGCGCGGTGCGGACAATGTCCGGCCGCGCGGAGACGATTTTTGGGTTTTCGGGGGAGAGGAAGATCCGGATTCGGAGGGGGTCATTAAATAGGCATAGAGGGAGCTAGGAGAGTCCAAATGAGGTGCGGTTTTCGGCCACGTGATCGTGATCGAACGCTCTAGCTGATGGAGCAGAGTTAGGTGGGTTTTGGGCCAAAATGGAGGGGTGTTGGGCTGCAACACACACGAGGCCTTTTTGGTCCCTCGGTTAACCGTTGGAGTATCAAACGAAGTCCAAATGGCCCGAAACTTGACAGGCGGTCTACCGGTAGTAAACCAAGGCCGCTTGGCAAGTCTCGATCCAGTCCAGAAATGCTTAATACCCACGCACGAAAGAAAGGTAGAAATGACCACCGGAGGAGAACGAAGCACCGGAATGCGAAACGGACAATGGGGAAAAAGCTCGAATCCATGAGATGAACACGTATGCAAATGCAATGCACATGATGACATGATATGAGATGCATGCCACGACAACAACACATGGAGACAAAAACCCGATCCCGAGAAAATAAATTAACTTAACGCCGGAAACGGCAAGAGTTGGAGTGCAAATTGGGAAAGTTACATCCGGGCGACTATACCAACTTGTAGCACCCTCGATGCGACTATATCTCCCACGTGTCAAGGCACGACTTAGAGGCATAATCGCATTGAAGGCATATGTCGCAAGTTAGGCAATCTTCACAACATCCCATGTAATATAAATCATAAAGGGGAGATAACATAGTTGGCTTACGCTCGCCACGTCAATCAAGTACATAAATAACATTACATCATCCAAACACTCATGGCCCGACTACGGCGCCAAAATAAAAGAGAACCCAACATGCGACACGGTCCCGATCACCCCCAACTGGGCACCACTACTGATCATCAGGAAAAGAAACATAGTAAGGTTGAGAGTCTTCGTCGAACTCCCACTTGAGCTCAAACGCGTCTCCTAGAGCGGAATCATCAGGCCCTCCATCAGGTGTAATAGTAATCTGTGAGCCACAGGGACTCAGCAATCTCGCACCCTCGCGATCAAGACTATTTAAGCTTATAGGTAAGTCAAGGTAAAGTATGTGGAGCTACAGCAAGCGACTAGCATATATGGTGGCTATCCTGTTCGCAAAAGAGAGCGAGAAGAGAAGTCAAAGCGCGAGCGAGAAACTAGAGAGCAACCTGCGCAAACATTACTGCAACACCGTGTCCACTTCCCGGACTCCGCCGAGAAGAGGCCATCACGGTAACACACTCAGTTGATTCATTTTAAATAAGTTAAGATTCAAGTTATCTACAACCAGACATTAACAAATTCCCATCTGCCCATAACCGCGGGCACGGCTTTCGAAAGTTCAAATCCCTGCAGGGGAGTCCCAACTTAGCCCATGACAAGCTCTCACGGTCAACGAAGGAATAGACCTCCTCCCAAGACGTTCCGATCAGACTCGGTATCTCGGTTCTTCAAGACACTTCGACAGGTTAAAACAAGACCAGCAACACCGCCCGAATGTGCCGACAAATCCCAATAGGAGCTGCACATATCTCTTTCTCAGGGCACACTCAGATGAGACTAGCTACGAGTAAAACCAACCCTCAAGTTTCCCCGAGGTGGCCCTGCAGGCAGCTCAGTTCGGACCAACACTCAGAGGAGCACTGGCCTGGGGGGGGTTTAAATAAGATGACCCTCGGGCTCCGGAAACCCAAGGGGAAAAGAGGCTAGGTGGAAAATAGTAAAACCAAGGTTGGGCATTGCTGGAAAAGCTTTAATCAAGGCGAACTATCAAGGGGTTGCCATTATAACCCAACCGCGTAAGGAACGCAAAATCCAGGAACATAACACCGATATGACGGAAACTAGGGCGGCAAGAGTGGAACAAAACACTAGGCGAGAGGCCGAGCTTTCCACCCTTTACCAAGTATATAGATGCATTAAGATAACTAGATAATATAATGATATCCCAACAAGTAAATAAATGTTCCAACAAGGAACGACCGTCAATCTTCACCTGCAACTAGCAACGCTATAAGAGGGGCTGAGCAAAGCGGTAACATAGCCAATCAACGTTTTGCTAGGATATGGTGGGTTAGAGGTTTGACATGACAATTTTTGGGAGGCTCTAAAGAAAATGGTAGGCATCGTAGCATTTTCATAGCAAAAAGAGCAAGCAAACTAGCTTAGCAAAGATAGTAGTGATTTCGAGGGTATGATCATCTTGTCTTCATAGTTGTCAGAGTTGACTGGATCCTGGAAAGCAAACTCAACGAGCTCCTCGTTAGCGAACTCGTCTCCCGACTCTACCCAAACAAGACAAACAAGCAACAAGGACACAATCAACCATGTGCAAGGAACAAACAAAATGATGCAAAGATGATATGCTATGCGGGATGCGATGCGGGATGCAAAAGCAAGATATGACAAGGGATGCATGAACCTGGCCTCAACCTGGGAATCCAAGTCTGCCACTGGAAAGATGAGATGAAATCGCTTGAAAACGATATAAAGAACGCCGGAATCTGAGTTACGGTTTGGAAATGGCAAGCGATTCAAAATTGACACCGGTCTGCGATTTACATCAAGTAGCCGTCTAAATGCAATGAGATGAAGATGCTACAGCACCCAAACATGACAACAAAATACATGGCAGGGATTCATTCAAGATGCTTAACAAAAGTCTAGCACTGAGCTACGGCCAATTCAATCATTAACAGGTTCAAACAAGCATGGCAAAAATGCATATGACAAACAGATTTCAGACTTTGTGAAATTAACACTTGTCTGGAATTTCAAATCAGGTAGCACTCTTTGGAGCAACAAAACTACATGCTATAGGAACTGAACATGGAAAAGTAAAGCATGGCATGGAGCTACTCAAATAGCTTAACAAAAGTCCCTTAGTGACCTTGAGCCAAAAGGGATCAGAAAATACAATTGCAAGCACGTGAACATTGCAAAAACATAATCAGTTTTCAGACTTAGTGAAAACTGACACATGCTGAAATATATCTCAAGCAGGCATGTTTACGAGCTCGATGCACTCACTACGGTGCAAGTCATGAAAAACTAAGCATACATATATCAAGAAGGCACAAAATTCAAGCTATACATGGCAAGAACAATAGCATAGAATGCACGGATCAACTACAACATCATCGGCAAAATTGCAAACAAGTTGAAAATCTGCCCAGATTCACAAAGTAGCAAACGTAGAGCTCGATTGACTCAAGCTAGGATGCTCCATAATTGCAAACAAATACATGTATAGATAGAGAACTACAAGAATAACAAAACATCCTTACTGATCATCCTCAAAAGAGGCACGGATCACTAGGAAACAACATGAACATATGGCCATATGAGATAAACAGCTCATGGACTTAGTGGAATTGCTAAGTCCCTGAAAACAGAATTAACAAGTGCACCACTTTGCAAGTTTGTGCTAGTCACCACACATATCACAAAAATACATGGGTTGCACCTCTGTACAGATGACAAAACCCTTAACAAAACATATGTAGAACATCAGGGCATATCATGCACACATTAATCATGGCAAAAATGACAAAAACCTAGACGGAGTAGCAGATCTGACAATTATCTCAAGTAGCCCTCTTCTAACAGCATTTCGGGCATCAAGATGAACTGAAATATAAATGATTCCATGGAATGAAATGATGTACTCTCAGATATGAACATTTTGATATGCTATATGCATGAATCGGAGCTATGGATGCAAAGTTACGGAGCTATGAAAATAGGCACTTGGCTCTGGAATTTTCGGGACTTAGAAGAAAAACAACCTCTGAGATCTAGGGTTTACTGTTCACGGCATGTGAACCGAGGACGGCCGGCGAGGTACTATTCACCGACGAGGCGACGGCGGCCGGGGTCGTCGGGGGAGGACGGCGGAGGGCGACGAGGTGGCGCGGTGGCGGCGGCCGGGACGGCGAGCGGCGCCGCGGGGGCGTCGGGGCGGCGCGTCGGCCCGGGAGGAGAGGAGGCGTTCACCGGTGTCGGGGCGGCACGCCGGCCGGCGAGGGCGCGTGGTGGCGGCGGCGATGGCGCGCAGTGGCGGCGGGAGCAGTGCGGGCGGCGCTCGGGTGGCGGGGAGGCGGACGAAGCGGCGGTGGAGACGATGGGCCGGGCGGGCCCGCTGCGGGCTTGCCGAGCCGCGGCGGCAGCTGGCGGCGGAGATGCCACGTGGCGGCACAGGAGTGGGCGCGCGGGCGGATCGGACGTGTCCGGCACCGTCGGACGTGTCCGGCGCCGGCGGATCTGAGATTTAGGGTTAGGGACGAGGGAGAGATCCGGATTTTCGGGAGGGGGTGTATATATAGGCATAGAGGGAGCTAGGAGAGTCCAAATGAGGTGCGGTTTGCGGCCACACGATCGTGATCGAACGCTCTAGATGATGGAGAGGTTTTAGAGGCTTTTGGACCAAATTGGAGCGGTGTTGGGCTGCAACACACACGAGGCCTTTTCGGTCCCTCGGTTAACCGTTGGAGTATCAAACGAAGTCCAAATGGTACGAAACTTGACAGGCGGTCTAGCGGTAGTAAAACAAGGCCGCTTGGCATGTCCCGGTCCATTCCGGAAATGTTTAATCCCCACACACGAGAGAAAGCTAGAAATGACCACCGGAGGAGAACAAAGCCCCGAAATGCAAAACGGACAACGGGGAAAATGCTCGAATGCATGAGACGAACACGTATGCAAATGCAATGCACATGATGACATGATATGAGATGCATGACACGACAACAACACACGGAGACAAAAACCCGAACCCGAGAAAATAAATTAACTTAACGCCGGAAACGGCAAGAGTTGGAGTTCAAATTGGGAAAGTTACATCCGGGGTGTTACAACACTCCACCACTACGAAAGGATCTCGTCCCGAGATCAATGACTGAAAAAACGCCGGGCACTCAGAACGGAGGTGATCCTCGCGTTCCCAGGTAGCTTCACGGTCGAAATGGTGTAACCACTTGACTTTGAGAAATTTGATTGACTTATTGCGAGTCTTGCGTTCAGTCTCTTCAAGAATAGCAACTGGGTGCTCACGATAGGATAGATCTTCTTGGAGCTCAATGTCCTCGAAGTTGACGGTGCGGTCAGGAGTCTTCAAGCACTTTAGGATAGACCAAAACGAAGTCATTGGTGTAGGCGTTGAAGATGAAGTTCATCATGCGAGAGAACGTCGGAGGAGCGTTGACGAGGCCAAAAGACATGACAGTGTATTCATATGAACCAAAGCTTGTCCTGAAAGCCGTCTTGGGAATATCTTGCTCAAGGATTCGAATCTGATGATAAACCATACGGAGATCAAGCTTGGAGAATAATTGGGCACCTTTGAGTTGTTCGAACAGCTCGTTGATGTTGGGAAGTGGGTATTTGTTCTTGATGGTCTTCTTGTTCACTGGACGGTAATCAACACAAAGTCGGTCCGTTCCATCCTTCTTCTTCACAAAAAGAACACCACAACCCCACGGAGAAGAACTAGGCCGGATGAGACCCATTTTCTCTTGAATATCGAGTTGCTTCTTCAGCTCCTTCAACTCTTCCGGTCCGAGCTTGTAAAGACGCTTGCACACAGGTTCCCTATCAGGCTCAAGATCAATAACGAATTCAACTGGCCGGTGCGGAGGCATTCCTGGAAGCTCTTCTGGAAAGACGTCTTGATACCAACTTGTAGCACCCTCGATGCGACTATATCTCCCACGTGTCGAGGCACGACTTAGAGGCATAATCGCATTGAAGGCATATGTCGCAAGTTAGGCAATCTTCACAACATCCCATGTAATATAAATAATAAAAGGGGAGATAACATAGTTGGCTTACACTCGCCACGTCAATCAAGTACATAATTAACATTACATCAACCAAACACTCATGGCCCGACTACGGCGCCGAAATAAAAGAGAACCCAACAAGCAACACGGTCCCAATCACCCCAACTGGGCACCATTACTGATCATCAGGAAAGGAAACATAGTAACATTGAGAGTCTTTGTCAAACTCCCACTTGAACTCAAATGCGTCTCCTGGAGCGGAATCATCAGGCCCTGCATCTGGGGTAATAGTAATCTGTGAGCCACAGGGACTCAGGAATCTCGCACCCTAGCGATCAAGACTATTTAAGCTTATAGGTAAGGCAAGGCAAAATATGTGGAGCTGCAGCAAGCAACTAGCATATATGGTGGCTAACTTTTTCGAAAAAAGGGGGCGAGAAGAGGAGGCAAAGCGCGAGCGAGAATCTAGAGAACAACCTGCGCAAACATTACTCCAACACCCTGTCCAGTTCCCGGACTCCACCGAGAAGAGGCCATCCCGATAACACACTCAGTTGATTCATTTTAATTAAGTTAAGGTTCAAGTTATCTACAACCGGACATTAACAAATTCCCATCTGCCCATAACCGCGGGCACGGCTTTCGAAAGTTCAAATCCCTGAAGGGGAGTCCCAACTTAGCCCATGACAAGCTCTCACGGTCAACGAAGGAATAGACCACCTCCCAAGACGTTCCGATCAGACTCGGTATCTCGGTTCTTCAAGACACTTCGACAGATTAAAACAAGACCAGCAACACCGCCCGAATGTGCCGAAAAATCCTGATAGGAGCTGCACATATCTCGTTCTCAGGGCACACTCAGATGAGCCAGACGTCGGGTTGGCCAAGCCAGAGTTACCCCTGGTAGCCCCAGACATCGCTCGGTGGGGCCAACACTCAGAGGAGCACTGGCCTGGGGGGGTTAAAATAAGATGACCCCCGGGCTCCGGAAACCCAAGGGAAAAGAGGCTAGGTGACGAATGGTAAAACCAAGGTTCGGCATTGCTGGAAAACCATAACCCAACCGCGTAAGGAACATAACACCGATATGACGGAAACTAGGGCGGCAAGAGTGGAACAAAACACTAGGAGAGAGGCCGAGCCTTCCACCCTTTACCAAGTATATAGATGCATTAAGATAACATAGCAATATAATGATATCCCAACAAGTAAATAAATGTTCCAACAAGGAACGGCCTCCAATCTTACCTGCAACTAGCAATGCTATAAGATGGGCTGAGCAAAGCGGTAACATAGCCAATCAACGGTTTGCTAGGACAAGGTGGGTTAGAGGTTTGACATGGCAATGTGGGAGGCTTGAAAGCAAGTGGTAGTCATCGTAGCATTGGCATAACAAAGAGTGAGCAAACTAGCATAGCAAAGATAGTAGTGATTTCGAGGGTATGATCATCTTGCCTCCACAGTTGTCAGAGTTGACTGGATCCTCGAAAGCAAACTCAACGGGCTCCTTGTTAGCGAACTCGTCTCCCGGCTCTACCCAAACAAGACAAACAAGCAATAAGGACACAATCAACCACGTGCAAGACTCAAACAATATGATGCAATGATGATATGCTATGCGGGATGCGATGCGGGATGCAAAATGCAAGATATGACAGGAAATGCAAGAACCTGGCCTCCACTTGGAAATCCAAGCATGCCAATGGAAAGATGAGATGAAATCGCTTGAAAACGATATAAAGAACACCGGAATCGGAGTTACGGTTTGGAAATGGCAAGCGATTCAAAAATGACACCGGTCTGCAATTAACATCAAGTAGCCATCTAAATGCAATGAGATGAACATGCCACAGCACCCAAACAAGATGACAAAATACATGGCAGGGATGCATACAATATGCTTAACAATAGTCTAGCGCTCAGCTACGGCCAATTCATCCATTAACAGGTTCAAACAAGCATGGCAAAAATGCATATGGCAAACAGGTCTCAGACTTAGTGAAATTAACACTTGTCTGGAATTTTAGATCAGGTAGCACTCTTCGGAGCAACAAAACTATATTCTACAGGACCTGAACATGTAAAAGTAAAGCATAGCATGGAGCTACTCAAAGAGCTTAACAAAAGTCCCTTAGTGACCTTGAGCCAAAGGGGATCAGAAAATATACTAACAAGCACGTGAACATCGCAAAAACATAATCAGTTTTCAGACTTGGTGAAAACTGACATATGCTGAAATATATCTCAAGTAGGCATGTTTACGATCTTGATGCGCTCACTACGGTGCAAGTCATGAAAAACTACTCATACATCTATCAAGAAGGCACAAAATGAAAGCTAGACATGGCAAGAACAATAGCATAGCATGCACGGATCAACTACAACATCACCGGCAAAATTGCAAACAAGTTGACAATCTGCCCAGATTCACAAAGTAGCAAAATTAGAGCTCGATTGACTCAATATAGGGTGCTCCATAATTGCAAACAAAGACATGGATGGATACAGAACTACAAGAATAACAAAACAACCTTACTGACCATCCTCAGAAGAGGCACGGATCACTAGGAAACAACATGAACATATGGCCATATGAGATAAACAGCTCAAGGACTTAGTGGAATTGCTAAGTCCCTGAAAACAGAATTAACAAGTGCACCACTTTGCAAGCTTGTGCTAGTCACCACACACATCACAAAAATACATGGGTTGCACCTCTGGAAAGATGAAAAAACCCTTAACAAAATGTATGTATAACATCAGGGCATATCATGCACACATTAATCATGGCAAAAATGACAAAAACCTAAACTGAGTAGCACATCTGACAATTATCTCAAGTAGCCCTCTTCTAACAGCATTTCGGGCATCAAGATGAACCCAAATGAAAATGATGCCATGGAATGAAATTATGTACTCTCAGAGATGAACATTTTGATATGCTATATGCATGAATCGGAGCTACGGATGCAAAGTTACGGAGCTATGAACATAGGCATTTGGATCTAGAATTTTCGGGACTTAGAAGAAAAACAACCTCCGAGGTCTAGGGTTTACTGTTCACGGCACGCGAACCGAGGACGTACGGCGAGGTACTATTCACCGACGAGGCGACGGCGGCCGGGGTCGTCGGGGGAGGGCGGCGGAGGGCGGCGAGGTGGCGCGGTGGCGGCGGCCGGGACGACGAGCGGCGCCGCGAGGGCGTCGGGGCGGCGCGGCGGCCCGGGAGGAGAGGCGGCGTTCGCCGGCGTCAGAGAGGCATGCCGGCCAGCGAGGGCGCGTGGTGGCGGCGGCGATGGCGCGCGGTGGCGGCGGGAGCAGCGCGGGCGGCGGTCGGGCGGCGGGGAGGCGGACGAAGCGGCGGCGGAGACGATGGGCTCGCCGGGCCGCGGCGGCGTCAGGCGGCGGAGATGCCACGTGGCGGCACGGGAGTGGGCGCGCGGGCGGATCGGACGTGTCCGGCGCCGCCGGACGTGTCCGGCGACGGCGGATCTGAGATTTAGGGTTAGGGACGAGGGAGAGATCCGGATTTTCGGGAGGGGGTGTATATATAGGCATAGAGGGAGCTAGGAGAGTGCAAATGAGGTGCGTTTTGCGGCCACGCGATCGTGATCGAACGCTCTAGATGATGGAGAGGTTTTAGAGGGTTTTGGGCCAAATTGGAGGGGTGTTGGGCTGCAACACACACGAGGCCTTTTCGGTCCCTCGGTTAACTGTTGGAGTATCAAACGAAGTCCAAATGGTACGAAACTTGACAGGCGGTCTACCGGTAGTAAAACAAGGCCGCTTGGCAAGTCTCGGTCCAATCCGGAAATGTTTAATCCCCACACACGAGAGAAAGCTAGATATGACCACCGGAGGAGAACAAAGCGCCGGAATGCAAAACAGACAACGGGGAAAAAGCTCGAATGCATGAGACGAACTCGTATGCAAATGCAATGCACATGATGACATGATATGAGATGCATGACAACGATAACCACACATGGAGACAAAAACCCGAACCCGAGAAAATAAAATAACTTAACGCCGGAAACGGCAATAGTTGGAGTACAAATTGGGAAAGTTACATCCGGGGTGTTACAACACTCCACCACTATGAAAGAATCTCGTCCCGAGATCTAGGACTGAAAGAACACCGGGTACTCAGAACGGAGGTGATCCTCGCGTTCCCAGGTAGCTTCACAGTCAGAATGGTGTGACCACTTGACTTTGAGAAATTTGATTGACTTGTTGCGAGTCTTGCGTTCAGTCTCTTCAAGAATATCAAGACGTCTTTCCAGAAGAGCTTCCAGGAATGCCTCCACACCAGCCAGTTGAATTCGTCATTGATCTTGAGCCTGATAGGGAACCTGTGTGCAAGCGTCTTTACAAGCTCGGACCGGAAGAGTTGAATGAGCTGAAGAAGCAACTGGATATTCAAGAGAAAATGTGTCTCATCTGGCCTAGTTCTTCTTCGTGGGGTTGTGGTGTTCTTTTTGTGAAGAAGAAGGATGGAATGGACCGACTTTGTGTTGGTTACCGTCCAGTGAACAAGAAGACCATCAAGAACAAATACCCACTTCCCAACATCAACGAGCTGTTCGAACAACTCAAAGGTGCCCAAGTATTCTCCAAGCTTGATCTCCATATGGGTTATCATCAGATTCGAATCCTTGAGCAAGATATTCCCAAGACGGCTTTCAGGACAAGCTTTGGTTCATATGAATACACTGTCATGTCTTTTGGCCTCGGCAACGCTCCTCCGACGTTCTCTCGCATGATGAACTTTATCTTCAACGCCTACACCAATGACTTCGTTTTGGTCTATCTCGACGACATTCTGGTTTTCTCCAAGAACAAGGAAGATCATGCCAAGCACTTGCGTTTGGTTCTTGATAAGCTCAGGGAACATCAGTTCTACGCCAAGTTCTCCAAGTGTGAATTTTGGCTCGATGAGGTTCTTTATCTTGGTCATATCATCCCTGCCAAGGGCATTGCCATGAATCCTGAGAAGGTGTCTGCAATTGTGAATTGGGAACCACCTCAGAACGTGAAGCAACTCCAAAGCTTCCTCGGTCTCGCAAGCTATTGCCGAAGATTCGTTGAAAACTTTTCTAAGATCGCGAAGCCTCTCTCTAATCTTCTCCAGAAGCACGTCAAGTACGTTTGGTCTCCGGAGTGTGACATTGCTTTCAACAATTTGAAAGAGAAATTGATCACTGCTCCATTTCTGACTCCGCCTGATGAATCCAAGCCGTACGAGGTCTTTTGTGATGCCTCTCTCCAAGGTCTTGGCGCAGTATTGATGCAAGAGAAGAAAGTTGTTGCTTATACCTCTCGCCAGTTGAAGCCTAATGAGAAGAACTACCGCACTCATGATCTCGAGTTGGCGGCAGTTGTGCATGCTCTTTTGACTTGGAGACATCTTCTATTGGGAAGAAAAGTGGATATTTTCACTGATCACAAGAGTCTCAAGTACATCTTCACTCAGCCTAATCTCAACCTCAGGCAAACTCGATGGGTCGAAATGATTCAAGAGTATAATCCGAGTATTGAGTATACTCCAGGCAAGGCCAATGTGATTGCTGACGCTTTGAGCAGGAAAGCTTACTGCAACAGTCTGATTCTCAAGCCTTATCAACCCGAGCTTTGTGAAGATTTCCACAAACTTAATCTGCAAGTTGTTCCTCAAGGTTTCCTCGCCAACCTTCAAGTCTCTCCTACCTTGGAACACCAGATTCGCCAAGACCAGCTTCTTGATGCTATGGTGAAAAGGGTGAAGATTGGAATTGCCAAGAGTCAACCCAAGTACAAGTGCTACCGCCTTGATGACAAAGATACTCTCTTCTTCGAGGATCGTATTGTTGTACCCAAAGGTGACCTCCGTAAAGTGATCATGAACGAGGCTTACAATTCTCTCCTCTCCATCCACCCTGGGAGCACGAAGATGTATCAGGACCTTAAGTAGGCTTATTGGTGGACTAGAATGAAGCGCGAGATCGCTCAATTCGTGAATGAATGTGATGTCTGCAGAAGAGTGAAGGCAGAACACCAAAGGCCAGCATGTCTCCTCCAACCTCTTGCCATTCCAGAATGGAAGTTTGACCACATTGAGATGGACATCGTGACTGGGTTTCCAAAGTCCAAGCGTGGCAATGATGCTATATTCGTTGTCATCGATAAACTCACTAAAGTGGCTCATTTTCTGCCTATCAAAGAGTCGATCACTGCAGCTCAATTGGCGGAACTCTATACCTCTCGTATTGTCTCTCTGCACGGTATTCCACAAGTGATCTCTTCAGACCGTGGCAGCATCTTTACCTCCAAGTTTTGGGATTCTTTCCATAAGGCCATGGGCACCGACATCCGCTTCAACACAACTTTCCATCCTCAAACTAGCGGTCAAGTCGAGCGTGTCAACCAGATTCTTGAAGATATGCTCAGGGCTTGTGTGATCTCCTTCGGTATGAAGTGGGAGGATTGTCTTCCTTATGTTGAATTCTCCTACAACAACAGTTTTCAAGCAAGTTCGGGCAAGGCCCCATTTGAAATTCTGTATGGCAGGAAGTGCCGTACCCCTCTCAACTGGTCTGAAACCGGTGAACGTCATCTTTTGGGTAATGACTTAATCACAGAGGCAAAGGAAATGTGCAAAGTCATTCGTGATAACCTCAAAGCAGCCCAGTCCCGCCAGAAGAGCTACTATGATAGTAAGCACCGTGATTTGTCTTTCGAGATCGGAGATCATGTTTACCTCCGCGTCTCTCCTATGAAAGGTACTCGTCGCTTCGGTATCAAAGGGAAGCTTGCACCTAGATACGTGGGACCTTTCAAGATTGCCAGCAAGAGAGGTGACCTCGCCTATCAACTCGAGCTTCCTTCAAACTTTGCAAATGTTCACGGCGTTCCATGTCTCTCAGCTCCGAAAGTGCTTCAAGACTCCTGAGCGCACCGTCAACTTCGAGGACATTGAGCTCCAAGAAGATCTCTCTTATAGTGCGCACCCAGTTGCTATTCTTGAAGAGACTGAACGCAAGACTCACAACAAGTCAATCAAATTTATCAAAGTCAAGTGGTCACACCATTCCGACCGTGAAGCTACGTGGGAACGCGAGGATCACCTCCGTTCTGAGTACCCGTCGTTCTTTCAGTCCTAGATCTCGGGACGAGATCCTTTCATAGTGGTGGAGTGCTGTAACACCCCGGATGTAACTTTCCCAATTTGTACTCCAACTCTTGCCGTTTCCGGCATTAAGTTATTTTATTTTCTCGGGTTTGGGTTTTTGTCTCCGTGTGTGGTTATCGTTGTCATGCATCTCATATCATGTCATCATGTGCATTGCATTTGCATACGTGTTCGTCTCATGCATTCGAGCATTTCCCCGTTGTCCGTTTTGCATTCCAGCGCTTTTTTCTCCTCCGGTGGTCATTTCTAGATTTTCTCTCGTGTGCGGGGATTAAACATTTCCGGATTGGACCGAGACTTGCCAAGCGGCCTTGGTTTACTTCCGGTAGACCGCTTGTCAAGTTTCGTACCATTTGGACTTCGTTTGATACTCCAACGGTTAACCGAGCGACCGAAAAGGCCTCGTGTGTGTTGCAGCCCAACACCCCTCCAATTTGTCCTTAAACCCTCCTAAAACCTCTCCATCATCTAGAGCATTCGATCACGATCGCGTGGCCGCAAACCGCACCTCATTTGGACACTCTTAGCTCCCTCTATGCCTATATATACACCCCCTCCCGAAAATCCGGATCTCTCCCTCGTCCCTAACCCTAAATCTTAGATCCGCCGCCGCCGGACATGTCCGACAGCGCTGGACACGTCCGATCCGCCCGCGCGCCCACTCTCGTGCCGCCACATGGCATCTTCGTCGCCAGCCGCGGCCGCGGCCCGGCGAGCCCGCAGCGGGCCCGTCCGGCCCATCGTCTCCGCCGCCGCTACGTCCGCCTCCCCGCCGCCCGAGCGCCGCCCGCGCTACTCTCGCCGCCGCCGCCACCACGCTCCCTCGTCGGCCGGCGTGCCGCCCCGACGCCGGCAAACGCCACCTCTCCTCCCGAGCCGCCGCGCCGCCCCGACGCCCCCGCGGCGCAGCTCGCCGTCCCGGCCGCCGCCACCGCGCCACCTCGCCACCCTCCGCCGACCTCCCGCGATGACCCCGGCCGCCGTCGCCTCGTCGGTGAACAGTACCTCGCCAGCGGTCCTCGGTTCGCGTGCCGTGAACAGTAAACCCTAGATCTCGGAGGTTGTTTTTCTTCTAAGTCCCGAAAATTCCAGATCCAAGTGCCTATGTTCATAGCTCCGTAACTTTGCATCCGTAGCTCCGATTCATGCATATAGCATATCAAAATGTTCATCTCTGAGAGTACATGATTTCATTCCATGGCATGATTTTCAGTTGAGTTCATCTTGATGCCCGAAATGCTGTTAGAAGAGGGCTACTTGAGATAATTGTCAGATCTGCTACTCCGTTTAGGTTTTGTCATTTTTGCCCTGATTAATGTGTGCATGATATGGCCTGATGTTCTACATATGTTTTGTTAAGGGTTTTTTCATCTTTCCAGAGGTGCACTTGTTAATTCTGTTTTTAGGGACTTAGCAATTCCACTAAGTCCTTGAGCTGTTTATCTCATATGGCCATATGTTCATGTTGTTTCCTAGTGATCCGTGCCTCTTCTGAGGATGATCAGTAAGGATGTTTTGTTATTCTTGTAGTTCTCTATCCATCCATGTCTTTTTTTGCAATTATGGAGCACCCTATCTTGAGTCAATCGAGCTCTACTTTTGCTACTTTGTGAATCTGGGCAGATTGTCAACTTGTTTGCAATTTTGCCGATGATGTTGTAGTTGATCCGTGCATGCTATGCTATTGTTCTTGTCATTTCTAGCTTGCATTTTGTGCCTTATTGGTGGGTGTATGCTTGTCTTGTCATGACTTGCACCATAGTGAGTGCATCGAGCTCGTAAACATGCCTACTTGAGTTATGTTTTCTGCTTGCTCCAGTTTTTCTCTAAGTCTGTGATCTGATTATGTTTTAGCTATGTTCACATGCTTGCAATTGTATTTTCTGATCCCTTTTGGCTCAAGGTCACTAAGGGACTTTTGTTAAGCTATTTGAGTAGCTCCATGCCATGCTTTACTTTGCCATGTTCAGTTCCTATAGCATGTAGTTTTGTTGCTCCGAAGAGTGCGACCTGATCTGAAATTCCAGACAAGTGTTAATTTCACTAAGTCTGAAATCTGTTTGTCATATGCATTTTTGCCATGCTTGTTTGAACCTGTTAATGGATGAATTGTCCGTAGCTCAGTGCTAGACTTTTGTTAAGCATCTTGAATGCATCCCTGCCATGTAGTTTGTTGTCATGTTTGGGTGCTGTAGCATGTTCATCTCATTGCATTTAGATGGCTACTTGCTGTAAAACGCAGACCGGTGTCAATTTTGAATCGCTTGCCATATCCGAACCGTAACTCCGATTCCGGCGTTCTTTATATCGTTTTCAAGCGATTTCATCCCATATTTCCAGTGGAACACTTGGATTCCCATGTTGGGGCCAGGTTCATGCATCCCTTGTCATATCTTGCTTTTGCATCCCGCATCGCATCCCGCATAGCATATCATCTTTGCATCATTTTGTTTGTTCCTTGCACGTGGTTGATTGTGTCCTTGTTGCTTGTTTGTCTTGTTTGGGCAGAGCCGGGAGACGAGTTCGCTAACGAGGAGCCCGTTGAGTTTGCTTTCGAGGATCCAGTCAACTCTGATAACTATGCAAGCAAGATGATCATACCCTCGAAATCACTACTATCTTTGCTATGCTAGTTTGCTCGCTCTTTTTGCTATGCCAATGATACGATGCCTACCATTTGCTTTCAAGCTTCCCAAAAATAGCCATGTCAAACCTCTAACCCACCATGTCCTAGAAAACCATTGATTGGCTATGTTACTGCTTTGCTCAGCCCCTCTTATAGCGTTGCTAGTTGCAGGTGAAGATTGAAGGCCGTTCCTTGTTGGAACATTTATTTACTTGTTGGGATATCATTATATTATCTTGTTATCTTAATGCATCTATATACATGGTAAAGGGTGGAAGGCTCGGTCTCTCGCCTGGTGTTTTGTTCCACTCTTGCCGCCCTAGTTTCCGTCATATCGGTGTTATGTTCCCGGATTTTGCGTTCCTTACGCGGTTGGGTTATAATGGGAACCCCTTGATAGTCCGCCTTGATTAAAGGTTTTCCAGCAATGCCCAACCTTGGTTTTACTATTTGCCACCTACCCTCTTTTCCCCTTGGGTTTTCGGAGCCCGAGGGTCATCTTATTTAACCCCCCCCCCCTCGGGTCAGTGCTCCTCTGAGTGTTGGTCCAAACTGAGCTGCCTGCGGGGCCACCTCGGGGAAACTTGAGGGTTGGTTTTTACTCGTAGCTAGTCTCATCTGAGTGTGCCCTGAGAAAGAGATATGTGTAGCTCCTATCGGGATTTTTCGGCACATTCGGGCGGTGTTGCTGGTCTTGTTTTAACCTGTCGAAGTGTCTTGAAGAACCGAGATACCGAGTCTGATCGGAACGTCTTGGGAGGAGGTCTATTCCTTTGTTGACCGTGAGAGCTTGTCATGGGCTAAGTTGGGACTCCCCTGCAGGGATTTGAACTTTCAAAAGCCGTGCCCGCGGTTATGGGCAAATGGGAATTTGTTAATGTCCGGTTGTAGATAACTTGAATCTTAACTTATTTAAAATGAATCAACTGAGTGTGTTACCGTGATGGCCTCTTCTCGGCAGAGTCCGGGAAGTTGACACGGTGTTGGAGTAATGTTTGCGCAGGTTGATCTCTAGTTTCTCGCTCGCGCTTTGCCTTCTCTTCTCGCTCTCTTTTGCGAATAGGATAGCCACCATATATGCTAGTCGCTTGCTGCAGCTCCACATACTTTACCTTGACTTACCTATAAGCTTAAATAGTCTTGATCACGAGGGTGCGAGATTGCCGAGTCCCTGTGGGTCACAGATTACTATTACACCAGATGCAGGGCCTGATGATTCCGCTCCAGGAGACGCGTTTGAGCTCAAGTGGGAGTTTGACGAAGACTCTCAACGTTACTATGTTTCTTTTCCTGATGATCAGTAGTGGTGCCCAGTTGGGGTTGATCGGGACCGTGTCGCATGTTTGTTTCTCTTTTATTTTGGCGCCGTAGTCAGGCCATGAGTGTTTGGATGATATAATGTTATTTATGTACTTGATTGACGTGGCAAGTGTAGGCCAACTATGTTATCTCCCTTTATGATTTATATTACATGGGATGTTGTGAAGATTTCCTAACTTGCGACATATGCCTTCAATGGGATTATGCCTCTAAGTCGTGCCTCGACACGTGGGAGATGTAGTTGCATCGAGGGTGCTACAGGTGGATGAATAGTTCCTGGTGGGGGGTTGGATGAACAGGACCCCGTGGTAGTAGAGACCGTTGCCGCTGGATGAACAGTACCCCGATCGGTCGAGCCGGTGGATGAACAGGACCCCATGGAGGGCTGGATGAACAGGACCTCATGGAGGGCTGGATGAATAGGACCCCGTGGAGGACTGGTTGAACAGTAGCCGGTGGAGGGCTGGATGAATAGTAGCCCGTGGAGGGGTGGTTGAACAGGCCCCCGTGGAGAGGGCTCGTTGAACAGTAGCCCGTGGAGGAGCGCGCGGTGGAGGCTGCATGAACAGGAGCCCATGGATGAACAGTCGTAGGTGGACGCTGGAGGAGGTCGACGGTGGATGAAAAGTAGTCCGTGGAGGCAGTCGACGATGGAGATGAATAGTATCCCATGGAGTCCCGTTTTGCAGTACGCCACACCCCTCCCGATGAACAGGACCCCCGTTTCGACGGTAGCGCTCCAACAGAAGTCTATTTCCTCCGTTTTGCGGTACGCCACACCCCTCCCGAGCAATACGACCCCGTTTCCACCGTAGGAGGTCTGTTTCCTCCGTTTTGCGATATGCCAGACCCCCTCTTAATGAACATGATCCCATTTCGACTGTGGCCGGTCGAACACAAGGCCGTTTCCTCCGTTCTGTGGTAAGCCAGACCTTGTTTCCATCGGCTGTTTCATCCAAGCTGGTTGGCTCCCGATGAACATGACGACGCATTCCGTTCTGACCCAGCCGGTTGCTTCCCCATGATCACGACGATGGCGCAGCTTCTCCATTCCGACCCAGCCATGTACACGAGCCCTGGCCGTACGTATGCGTGAGTAGGCGTTCGAGACCCTTCCCGTATGTATGTACGTGGACGTATTTACTTTCTTGCACTCTGGCCATTGTATGTACGTGGTGTAGGGTGGAACCCTAAGTGGAGATCTTTCACGAATTGGAGGGGGAATCCCCAAGAACAAGATGAACACAAAAGGGAAAACAAGAGGAACACTCAAGAACAAGTCCAATCACACATCCACTAGACAATCAAACACACAAGATCCACAAGGTACATGAACAATCAAAGGGAAATAAGATACATGGTAGAGTTCATCCCAAATCCTATGAAGGAGATGAGGGCTTGATGATCTAGATAGATCCTTCCCTCAAGGGGGTCTTGAATCCACTAGGGATCTTCTCCAATGGAGGCCTTGAACTCCAATGGAGTGTCTCTCTCTTTGAAGAGGAATCCCACAAGGGGAGATACATGAGCTAAGCTCTAGTGTTTAGATCTATTCTTAGCTAAGTCTAA
Organism: Triticum urartu; assembly: GCF_003073215.2. NCBI lineage: Eukaryota > Viridiplantae > Streptophyta > Magnoliopsida > Poales > Poaceae > Triticum > Triticum urartu. The sequence continues at coordinate 178,034,911 of NC_053022.1, read as the reverse complement.
ATGGAGGAGATGAAGGAGTATATATAGGTCCAAGGGATGAAGGGGTAAGCAGGGGCGAAATGGGGATTACATGGGCAAAGCCCGCAGCAACACACAGGGGGGCCCCGTGTGCACGGGGTAAGTGGAGCCCGTGCGCACGGGGTATCCACAGACCTAATGCAAGGGCCCGTGCGCACGGGGGTCCCGTGGCACGGTACACGCCCGTGTGCACGGGGGCTTTAGGACCGCCAGCCTGGGAGGCCCGTGGGCACGGGGCAGGAGGGGCCCGTGCGCACGGGGTTGCCTGGGAGCTGTTGCCTTCTTCTTGGCGCTTCCTTCTCTGCTTCCAGGCTTCCCTCTTGGATGGTGTAGATGTTCTCTTCTTCTTGGACTCCTCCTCGATGAATGTGTAGCTCCGCTCACACCTATGTATGCATACGAGAGAGGGGTCAAGTAGTATACCATCCTCGAGAGGTACAAGTGCACACATGTAAAGGAGATGATTGACCTTTGTATGTATGAAGTAGATGTGGCACGTGTCACTTGCCAAATGGACTCTTGACATGGTGATGTCCATAGGATGCTCCGCATCATCCCCTCCCCCTTGTGAAAGATCTGATGATGCGGAGCATCCCAAGGTCATCCCCATGGACCTACCATCATCTCATCAAGTGCCTACCGGACCCATGACTCGATCACGTGCAAGAGCCCTTGAAACCGAGGTGACATCTCTCCTCTCACAATTCCACTTTGATGCACATGAAGCATGGCTACTACCTCATATGGATACTTTGTGCATACTCAGGTACAATGGAGAAGCTAAGGAGCAAGGACAAGAAGAAGAGGAAGATGGACGAGAAGACGGAGAAGAAGAAGGGCTGCCGGAAAAGTCCCAGCCACCGGACGACCGGCCGGGACCGGACGACCGGCGCCTGAAGCATCAGCCGAGTCCCAGCCAGCGGACGTCCGGTCCAGACCGGACGACCAGTGCCCCTACACCCGAAGCAAATGAGCGGACGTCCGGTCCGGACCAGACGACCGGCGCACCTACACCCGAACCGAAGTCAGCGGAAGACCGACGTTTCCGGACGTCCAGCAGCCCCATCACAGAGCGGAACCAGCGGACGACCGGAGGACACCGGACGTCCGGCAGCTCCTGAGACACCGGACGACCGGTCCCCAGCGGACGTCCGGTACCTGTCTGCGCACAGTGTTCGGGCTCGAGGCCCATGTACCCCTTCACTCCGCCCCCATTTGCACTTAGACTATAAATAGACCCCCCATTCATCCTAGCTAGGGTTAGCATTGGTTTAGCTCATTTGAGAGATAGAGCATTGCTCATCCATATCGGATCTACTCCACGAGAGAGACCGCGGCCCCTCTTCGGAGAAGATCCACCTTGGATTCAAGACCCCTTTCTAAGGGAAGATCCCCTTGTGGATTCAAGACCTCCTCACGGAGAAGAACCGGTTACTGTGTATCGTCCCTACTTGTCCGTGGATTCATGTATCGTTCTATGTAGTCGAGGATCTAGCCCATGTGTGACTTATTCGTGTCAGTTTAGTGATTTCCTCTTGTGTTTTCCTTCCATTCATCCTCGTGTTTTCCACGGGATCCGCTCCTTTTGTGAAAGATCGGGCGATTAGGGTCTCCACCCTACATCATCTGACCTCGGATCGAAATCCAAATCACCATGGGAAATAGATGATGTTGCCGTGTAGTAGTGGACGATCACCAAGCATTCATCATCTTGTAGTTCCAAATGGGCACTCTCCGATGTCGTACCGTCTTGTAATTCCTTCAAAAGGAGCAAAGATAACAAGCACTTGGAAAAACAAATGTGGTTGGCGTAAGAGCAAAACCAAGCATTCAAGAGGTGATTCACCCAACAAGTGTTGTCATCAAGCATAGCATATGGTTTGACAAAGAAGTGTGGCATGGCATTTAAGCATATAAGGTGAGCACAATCAAGGACATCATGGAAACAAGTATGCAAATGGGAGGTAAATATGCTAATATGTGTGACAAGTGAACAAGCATCAACCTCAATATCATAGCAAGAATGCGCAATGTGCTCAGCAAAAGGTGTATGGTAGGCATAGGAATCATTCACGACACCAAATATAATGAGATGTCGAAACACATGGGGCAAGTGCAAGACAATCCAAGCATAATGTGCATATTGTGTAGTGAAGATATCATGGCACTCAACACAAAGGAAGGAGAAATTGTTCAATATGTGTGAGGCAATCAAGTCAAGCATGTAGCAGTCAACGGGACATTGCATATGTGAAGTGATTACATTGTTGCAACCAAACATGTGATAGGAGCAAGTAATCCAAGAATTGGGTGCAACACACAAGGCATATATATCATGATGCATGGAATTGTGAAAATGACAAGTGGAAGCAAGATCTCTAACATGTGCGCAAGCAAGGGGTCCAAGATGACAAATAAGTCGCACAGTGCAAGCAACACAAGTAGTGTGATCCACAATATGCATGCTCATGGTTCGGTGGTTCTCAAAAGAGAAGGATATCACCTTGAAAGCATGTTCTTGTGCGTCCTTCACAATGCCGAAGTATTAGCAAGTGCGATGTAGAATCATCGTGGTAGAAGGTGGTTCGCTCTTAAGAGCTCGGATTGTCAACTCACGTGATGTGGAAGTTGACACTAAGTCCAAGTATCCTACACATGCCCACAACAAAATAAAGAACGTATGCGCCTGATAGATAAACACATCATCCATCATGATGGTTCTCTTCTCTTGCACATAACCATTAGAAGCACAAGTGCGTGAAGAAGATGATGCAACAATGGCAATATTCATGGCACTAGGTATATGGTGCAAAGAGGTAAGACAAGCATGATTCATAAGGAATATGTCAAAATCTCCAAATATATGTGAGAATGCTATGGGGGCAAACTCATTATCAAGACTAAAGGCATAATTGCACTCAATACATGGCAAATCATCTATCATGAGAGAGGCAACACATGGAGATATATGACAATAAGCAATAACAATCATGTGCAAAGCATGTAGATGGTTGTCATCAACCGCATGAAGCAAGCAAGTTTGAGTCATCGGAGATGCAACATAAGTAATCATAAGAATCAAGTCATGCAAGCTAGTAGTGCAAAGATGCAACATACTAGAGGAAATCATGGCAATCATGTCATGTGAGCAAATAATAAGCATAGGCAATGCACATGGCATATCGCAAGCACGAACACAAAGCAAGATGAAAGTATCATCATAGGTATGGGGCACAAAGCAAACATGGCAATAACAAGCAATATCTCCACCAAGCTTGCAAATACACATACAAGTATGAGAATCAATCACCATGTGTAATGCAAAGCATGGGTCACGAATGCATGGCAAAGGCATAGTAATGAACATATCATGCAAAGTGAACATGGCAAGATGGGCATAGAATAGGTAATGGATAATAACCCATAGCCAAGGGAGGGCCATGTAGAAGAAATGCGCGAAGTCTTTGCACGAAGTGAGCGGTGGGAAAGACAATCCATGGGATCCCAAGTCATCGTTGCTCTCTAGAGCTCGTTTTGTCAACTCGTGGGATTGCGAGGTTGAGAAGAATCCATGGGTACCTACACAAAGGAGACAGAAACGAAAGAAATCATGTGTGTGCTAAATGTACACATCATCCATCATGATGTGTATGTGCATGTGAGAGTTAGCACAAGATAAGCATCGCTCAAAGAAATTTGATGCATGGTATAAGAACATGTCATCCATCATGAAAGAATAGTAATTGTGTATAACACGATGCGGATGCCAACTGAGCATACAAGTATAAGGATCATGCAATGGATGGGATGAATCAAAATCTCCTAAAATGTATGAGGAAACTATGGGGGTCTCCTCATGAGCAATGTTGGAAACGTCATATGGAGAAAATGGACAACATCCAAAACAATGCACATCCATAGCTAGATGGTTATGGCATGGCATATGAGATAAATAATGCAAAGGTAGCATATCAATATCATCACAAGAAAAACAAATGCCAATAACCATGGGCTTGTCATCTATGCCATAAGTGCAAATTGGGTTAATCTTAATGGCATATGCATAGTCACTATGAAGAGATTGCAAATATGACATGTGGTCGATCTCATGCATAGCATATGACAAGTCAAGCGGATTGGCAAACATGATGTGACCGAGAGAATTAGCACAAGAAATCCTATGTAAGATGGCATCACAACTAATAGACTCCACATGGAAATCATCATACTCATCATAAATGGGTAAATCATCGCATGGGGAATTCACACTAGCATGAAGCATGGAAATAGGTTGATCAACATCATGCAAGCAATCAATGTCATGATAGTCCACTAGTGGGACAAGAGCATCACCTTCACCTATGTTACCTTTGTCATTCCACTCAAGTGGTGTAGGTGAGGTGGTAAAGACCAAATGGTGGTCATCATCATCAACTTGATGGAACCATGTGGGGGGTGCATTGATGAGGACATCAATACCATTGTAACACCCACAGCCCCTAGGGTTACATATACTGGACCAATTACTAGAGCTTGTGCATGCCAATTAAATTACCAGGTACTTCCGTTTCTTGAGAATATGATGCTGGCTAAATTGGATACATTTGTTTTACTTACAAATGAAGGGCCTAGCTTGTAGAAGGATGAACATTGGAGCAAGAACACGCATGGAGTTGATGGCATGCACAAGGGGATCAAGAACGGAGTTACAAGTGATGATTTCAAGACCTTGAAGCCACCATAAGGAGTGCATGAAGCCTTGGACGAAATATACAAGATGTCACTTAATAATATTCGTCCATAGGCTATTCTAGGTGTTGCGTCACCTTATTATTGGGCCAGGCCCATGTAATTTCAAAATACTTAAGTATAGGCTATTTTTAGAGTCCGTATGTGTGGGGAAACAAGAGTTAGGGTTGGTTTCGTACCCTACCCTCAAGGGCCACGAAATTCCCCCCTCTTCCTCCATATATACAGCCCTTAGGGTGTCGTTTAGACTTTGGGTTTTGTTTAGATTAAAAGTTTACCATAGCTGCAACTTCGCGTACTTCGTTTGTGTTCAACGACCAGACCAAGGCGTCATAGAACCCCACCTTCATTAATAAATCTTTCCTCTTATATTCGTAATATCCAGATTGCAATCTTAGTTTCTTGCTTGTTCTTCGTTTGCTCGCAGGAAACAGGCCCTCGTGGTCAGGTTGATCGTGCTCTGGCATTGTCGGTAACCCTCAAAAGTTGGTTTAGCGATTGCTAAGGCGCGACGTCTCGCACATTCGTAGTCGGATCGTCAAGGCCGACTCCCACGGAAAATGATAGCCACCATCTCATCGAAACATCAGGACACCTTTGCCTCTATCAAGTGGTATCAGATTTCCAGGTTGCTCGGTGAGATTTTGCAGTTTTTCGTAGATTAGATCGAGTCTGTTCTTCATACCTACAGTCCACGAAAAAGCCACAAAAAATTAGGGTTAGTTCATCATATCCGAACCAATCTGAGCATTTGCATAATCTTTTTAGTGTTTTTGCTTTGTTGAATTTGCGGTTGCATCGTCGTGTCAAGTTGCTGGTCTTAGAGTCTAGTCTTTTAGAGTTTCGAGTTCTGGTCATAAGTTGTCACGCCGCCGCCGCACCATCATCATCGCCTTGCCATCTACCACCATTGCTTATCCGCCACCGCTCTGAATCCGTATCCATATACCACCACCAATCCGTATCCATATACCACCACCAATCTGTATCCATATACCACCACCGTTACCATATACCACCACCGCTGCCATATACCACCACCATATATCCACCACTAATCCGATTTCTTCTCATATTAGGTTTGTTTTTGAGATCCATCTAAATTCTGATTTGTGTTTCCTTTCATGCGTAGGTCTCAGAAAAAAAAGAGTCTGGAGACCCCCGGGCAGTTTTTAGGCCAAAATTTCGGCGACCGGAAAAACTTTTTCCCTATCCTATTTTTAAGCTGTTCTGAGTCTTTTGAGACACTAGCCATGATAGTGATTTTTTGTCGCACTTTTTCGTCGTCGCTGCCCTGATTTCCGAAAAAACAAATTGTCAAAAAAAATCCGTACCCATCCTGTCAGTTTGACCTGGGAAGAGCTTTGAGACACTCGCCATTATAGTGATTTTTCACAAAAAAAGAGCGCAAAAAAATAGAGCGATTTTTTCCCAGAGTGTGCTTTTCCCTTGTTTCCGTGCAGCGCCATGATTTTGTTTGTGTTCTAGGCTCGCGTCTCTAGCATGGTCTAGCCTAGGACCAGCACAGTACCGTCGTCCCTAGTGATTGGCCGAGAGCAGTCGGTTGGCCGAGTCCCTAGTGATTGCAGCCGAGAAGCGACTCCTTTAGCGAGTTGTGGCGATGGCCGGCAAGCAGCTGGAGATATCGCCCGACCCAAAGGAGTCGGAAGCCGAAGGTTCGTTCAAGCCGGCCAAAGAGACAAAGAAGATACCCTTGGATCTGGAGCACCCAGAGAGGTACGCCGTCGTAGGTGCAAACCTCGACAGCAAATAGGAAGGCGAGCTCGTCGATTTCCTCTGTGAGAATCGGGACATCTTCGCATGGTCTCCCAAGGACATGCCAGGTGTACCGACGGATTTCGCCGAGCACAAGTTACACGTCCGATCTGATGCAAAGCCGGTCAGGCAGCCCCTACGCCGCTTATCAGAAGAGAAGAGAAGAGTTGTCGGCGAAGAGATAGCCCGACTCCTAGAAGCCGGCTTCATTATGGAAGTTTTCTTCCCGGAGTGGCTGGCAAATCCGGTCCTGGTGCTAAAGAAGAACAAGCAATGGCGAATGTGTATTGACTACACGAGCCTCAACAAGGCCTGCCACAAGGACCCGTTTGCTCTACCGAGAATTGATCAGGTGATAGACTCCACAGCCGGATCCGAGCTGTTGAGTTTCTTGGATGCGTACTCAGGATATCACCAGATCAAGCTGAACCCAGCTGACAGATTGAAGACCGCCTTCATCACGCCATTTGGAGCATTCTGCTACCTCACCATGACGTTCGGCTTGAGGAATGCCGACGCCACCTTTCAGTGTTGCATGCAGAAGTGCCTCCTCAAGCAGCTCGGCAGGAACGCCCACGTTTACGTGGATGACATGGTAGTGAAGACGGAAAAGCGAGGAACATTGCTGGAAGACCTCAAGGAGACCTTTGAGAACCTGCGCCGGTTCCATATCAAGCTCAACCCGGAGAAGTGTGTCTTCGGAGTACCAGCCAGCCAGCTGCTAGGTTTCCTGGTCTCTGAACGCGACATATAATGCAACCCAGTAAAAATCAAGGCCATCGAGAGAATGGAGGTGCCTAGCCGACTGCTGGATGTGCAGAAGTTCACCGGCTGCTTGGCGTCCATCATCCGATTCATCACTCGGCTGGGCGAGAAAGCTCTCCCCTTATACCAACTCATGAAGAAGACCACTTTTTTGAGTGGAACCATAAGGTGGACGAAGCTTTCCACCAGTTGAAGAAGATGCTGCTACTCCACCCGTCCTGGCGGCTCCGACTCCCAAGGAACCTATGCTCCTGTACATCGCCGCCACCAGCCGAGTAGTCAGCACAGTCAATGTAGTAGAGCGCAAGGAGGAAGGCAAGGCGCTACCTGTCTAGAGACCACTATATTACCTGAGCGAGGTACTGTCGACCTCCAAGCAGAACTACCCCCACTACCAGAAGTTGTGCTATGGCGTGCACTTTGCTGCCAAGAAATTGCAGCCTTACTTTCAAGAGCATGCAATCACGGTGGTCTGCACGACTCCACTCGCCGAGATCATCGGTAGCTGAGATGCTTCTGGTCGAGTGGCCAAGTGGGCCATAGAGCTGGCTCCTTACACCATCTGCTACTAGCCCCGCACCGCCATCAAATCACAAGCACTGGCCGACGTCCTCGTCGACTGGGCCGAGACCTACTACCTGCCTCCAGCGCCTGACTCCACCCATTGGCAGATGCACTTCAATGGATCCAAGATGCGCACCGACTTGGGAGCCGGCGTCGTCCTCACCTCTCCCAAAGGTGACAAGCTCAAATATGCAATGCAAATCCATTTTGCCGCCTACAACAACGTGGCCGAGTACGAGGCGCTCATTCATGGGCTCCAGCTTGCCAAAGAACTTGGCATCCGCCGGATCTGGTGTTATGGCGACTCGGACTTAGTGGTCCAGCAGTCATCTGGCGACTGGGACGCGAAAGACGAAGACATGGCGAGCTACCGTTTCCTCGTGCAGCAACTCAGCGGGTATTTCGAAGGGTGCGAGTTCCTCCATGTGCCAAGAAACGAGAACGACCAAGCAGACGCCTTGGCACGAATCGGCTCTACCCGCCAAGCAATACCATCTGGCGTCGCCCTTCAACGCCTCCTCAAGCCGTCTGTCAAGCCTTCACCAGAGTCGGACTCCATTTTTGTGCCGGCTCCTCCCGAAGACGGCGGATCCGACTAGAGAGCTCCGGCAGTCGGAACGGGGACTTTCGCGGGCGACTCCAAAGCTGCCACAGTCGAGCCCGGCCCGAGGACTGCGGTGACAGACTCGACGATTCCAGAACTCGGCCCAAGAACCGCGCCAGTCGGCCTGGGGACTTCATCAGCCCAGCAAGCGGCTGTTGACTCCAACCCACCGCCTCCCAGCCCAGCCGCCCTCATACAAGTCGCAGTTCTGGTAGTTGAAGAAATAGCAGCACCCTCATGGGCCCAGCCCATCATCAAATTCCTGGTGAACCAAGAGCTACCAACTGATGAGACCTCAGCTCGGCAAGTACAACACCGGCGGCAGCCTATACAATAATCAACAGAGAGCTGGTCAGGCGCAGCGTCACTGGTGTCTACCAGCGCTGCGTAGAGCCAGAGCAAGGCCAGGCGATCCTCAGAGACATCCATCAAGGCGAATGTGGCCACCATGCGGCTTCAAGAGCACTCGTCGCCAAAGCTTTTTGGCACGGTTTCTTTTGGCCGACTACCTTGGAAGAGGCCAAGGAGTTGGTCCAAAAATGCAAAGGGTGCCAGAAGGTCAGCTCCAAGCCGCACCAGCCAGCTTCCGCGCTCAAGACCATCCCCATTGCTTGGCCTTTCGCAGTTTGGGGTCTAGACATGGTGGGACCATTCAAAACAGCACGAGGTGGTCTAACTCACCTACTTGTCGCAGTGGACAAGTTCACCAAGTGGGTGGAAGTGAAGCCAATTAAGAAACTGAACGGTCCGACTGCCGTGACCTTCATCACCGATATCACAATTCAGTACGGCATACCACACAGCATCATCACCGACAACGGCACAAATTTTGCCAAAGGCGCCTTGGCCCGTTTCTGTGCAACACAAGGCATCCGACTAGACCTAGCATCCGTCGCCCACCCGTAGTCAAACGACCAAGTGGAGCGAGCAAACGGCCTCATCCTGTCCGGCATCAAGCCTCGGTTGATCGAGCCTCTGGAGCGCTCGGCTGGCTGCTAGCTCGACGAGCTGCCAGCCGTCCTCTAGAGTCTGCGCACGACTCCAAACAAGTCAACTGGCTTCACGCCCTTCTTCCTCGTCTACGGTGCCGAAGCCGTCATCCCAACGGACATAGAGTTCGACTCCGCACGAGTCACCATGTACACCAAGGAGGAAGCAGAAGAAGCACGACAAGACGGTGTCGATTTACTGGAAGAGGGCCGGCTGTTGGCACTCAGCCGGTCCAGCATCTACCAGCAGAGCCTGCGCCGATACCACAACAGGAAGGTCAGGCCAAGATCTTTCCAAGAAGGCGACCTTGTGCTCCGACTGATCCAGCGAACACCCGGCCAGCACAAGCTGTCGCCGCCTTGGGAAGGCCCTTTCATCATCAGCAAAGTACTAGGTAACGATTCCTACTACCCGATCGACGCTCAGAAGCCCCGAGCGCGCAAGAGGGACGACTCCGGCAAGGAGACAGAGCGGCCATGGAATGCAAATCTTCTCCGAAGATTTTACAGTTGATGCAGTATGTACCACGCTACCTTTGTATTAAAGTACCAAGACTTCGGGCCCCCCGAGATAAGCTCGGGGACTGCCCTCTTTTGTCTGTATGATAAAATTATGCCTACAAGTATGTTACTCTTTGTCATGCTGCTTGGCACCGGGCTCGACAAGTTAGCCCGGGGACTTGCCACCTTGCACTATGAAATGCTTCCTGCAGCCGGACAAGTAGTGTGTAACACCTAAGCCGTCTTCTGTCGGAAGCCGCAGCTCGCGGAGCGACTCTAAGCTGGGCAGAGGTAAGGTAGAATGGGTGCTCGCACAAAAAATGGCTAAGGACTCAAAGCGTAAAACATAGCTCAAGACGGCTTCCAGCCTTTCTCGCAAACCGACTCCCGGACAGTCGGATTGTCGTTTTGTATCCAACTTGCTCAAACAATCTTGAAATCGGCTAATTACTTGCTTTCCCAAAGTAGCCTAGCGCTTGACCCAGCAACAGTCCGCAGAAGCGGCTGTCCGATTGGCAAGACAAGCAACTAAGAGAAAGAGGCAAAGGAAAACAGCCAAAAGAACAATGAGCAAGAAAAGATATATATATATATATATATATATATATATATAACATAGGCCCTTGGCCGAATTGTCGAGTAGAGGTTCAAAATACACCCCGCGGGTGGAATTATGCGAATTAACAAGTTCTTCAAAAGACTACTGAAGCAGATAAAACAAAAGACACAGTGGCAGCTTAGGAGGCGGCAGACGGATTCGGGGGGGCGGAGGAGGCGCCAGCGTCAGGCGTCGGGGCGGTCGACCGGCTAGTCTTGGCTTGATTGCCTCCGGCAGCAGTCGGGTCGGTCGCACGCGGCTCGTTGCTGGAGGCGCGGTCGGGCTGAGGCGGGCCGTCTGCTCCGTCTTCTGGTGCCTCCGCCTCGCCCTCATCCTCCGCCTCGTCCTCCTCCTCGACGCTGGAGCCAATCAGCTCCGCCGAGTCTTCGCCGTAGTCTGGTTTCATCCCAAACCACTCCGGCGGTACCTCCTCGCCGTCTTCAGACCGCTCGGGGACGAAGATGCTCGTGTCGGTGTACTCGGCGATCGCCGCAGCACGCTTGACAAGGGCGTCTTCCACAGCCGCCAGCTCTAGCTGGGCCTCCGACCGAAGCGTGGCCAACCGGTCTAGATCCAGCCCCGGGTACCACGCCATGACGAACTCCAAGCCCCGGCGGCGCTCCAGCCCAGGCCAAAGAGCCCTTCCAGGCCTCGAGGCGACCAGCCGCGACCTCCAACCAGTTGGCCGTCAGGCTGGGGGTGCGCGGAGCCTGCATATCCGGCCAAAGGGCGGAAAATCGCCTGGGCGCCGACGCGCTGAAGCTGGCGCAGCATCCAGTGAGCCGGCCGGAGTCGAGCCTCGATGCTCAAGATGTGCTCATCAAGAGTTCGGGGGGCATCAGCGGCGATCTCCGCGCCCTCCGCCCTCCGACTTTCACGATCGGCCTCGATGGCTTGGATAGCGGCCTGTGACTGCCCATGGAAGAAGTCTGCAAAAGACATGAAGAAACGAAAAAGCAAGTCAAAAACCAGGAGTCGGCACGATCCAAGTCGGCAGCTCCAAGAAAGAAAATAAACAGACTCACCATCAACGATGTCTTCAATCTCGTGGAAGCCGGAGGACAGCAGCGCCTCCTTGTTAGACCAGGAGGAGCGCTCGCTCGCGAACTCGGCCAAGAGGGAGGTTTCCGTCTCCTCCGCCTCCCTCTGCGACTTCACAAGCAGCTCCTTTTGCTCCGCCAACTGAGTGGCCAGCAGATCGCGCTCTGTGGCGAGCCTGCTGCACTCCTCCCCTTTGGCGAGCAGGGCGGAGTTGGCTGCGCTCAACTGCTTTTGAAGTGCAGCATTGGCTCCTGAAGGAAAGGAAGAAAGACAACAGTCGTCAATAAAGCAGGTCGCCGGGGAGATCCGGCCTGACTGCTCAGCAGTCCGCCCGAATCTCGGGGACTACAGCCCGCGGGTGCGCTAGCGCGCCCCCGCAGAGAAGGAAAAATAGGGAAGGACTCACTCCAGCTCTCCGCCAAGTCGGCGGTCCGCTTGCCCAGCTCTTCAACATTACGGTTGAAGGCATTGACGCGGAGGTTGTGGTAATCCTGCAACAAGCATTTCAGACAAAATTAGTACCCAGAAGTTCATCAATTGGAGTTCCGGGCCGCCTGCTCAGCAACCGGCCCGAAACTCGAGGACTACACCCAGTGGGTGCGCTGGCGCGCCCCCACAGAGAGGAACAAGAAAAACAAAGGCCCAAAGAAAACATACCCGGACGGCTGCCCGCGACGCTAGGAACACCTTGGTACAACTCTGGAGGGCATCGCCCTCAGCGCGGAGCTTCACCTGGACATCCAGGAGCGCCTGGTTCAGCGGCCCTGTGCCGCCTCCTCGCACCCACCCAACAGGTGCCGCGCTCGTCGCTTCGGCGTCTGGAGCCGCCGAGCTGGCGGTGCCGGCTTCCAGGGGGCGGGGTGCCGAAGTCGCCTTCTCCAGACGACGGCGCGCTGGTGAGCCGACCTGGAGGAGCAGCCTCGCCACGGCCTCTTCTTCGGTCGGCGGCACCGGAGGGTCCGCTGGCTGCTCGCCCTGCACGCCTTCAAACGGCGGCGGAGGCGGCGGCGGAACGTTCGCGCCCGGAGTAGAGGGATCGCCGCCTTCCCTCTCCTCGACGAGGTTCTCCCCGCCGGCTTCTCCAGTCTGCCCCGTGAACTCCGGGGGCGACGGTGTAGAGTTCAGCGGGGTAACAAGCAAGGCCGACTGGAGTCGTGCGGCTTCCTCAGCCTGCTGCTTCGCCACGGCGGCGGCTTTGGCCTTCGCTAGTTTTCTCTTAGCAGAGGCCTCCGCCTTCTCCAGGCAAAGGGCATCATCTTCGTTGCGCTTCTCCTGCGCATTCCGCTCCGTCGCCTCCCGGAGGTCGGCTGCGGGGTCTATCCGCCGAGTGGTGGCGGGCGTCTTCGCTGACCCCATGACGGAGGCGGCGGCGACCCGCTCAAGAGAGAGGGGAGCCCTGAAGAAAGAGGGGCGAGCAGAGACTCAGACAAAACACGAAGAAAGAATAAACTTTGAAGACAGAATACTTATGCAGAGACCAACGACGGCTTCTTCACTTCCTTACGGAAGCGGATGGCCTTCGCGGCCGCCTCCTCCTGCTGGGTCGCCGCAGCCGAGCCCTTGGGCTTCTTCGGCCGGCTGCCGAACAAAGTCGGCGCAGCCCGACGCTTCTTCTCGCCACCTGGAGCGCCCGACGCGGCAGAAGAGCCCGCGCCCGACTGGCTGGCTCCTGGCCGATGGCGAGGGGCGACTCCTCCCTCGGCGTCGTCTTCGGGCCAGTCGGCGAAGGTAGCCGAGGGCCTGAAGTCGCCTGTCGTCCCTCCTCCTCCCTCAGCGTCGTCTTCCAGAGCCGCCGCCCCCAGATCGGGGTCGTCGACATCGCTCTCCGCCCGGTCGGCGACAAACTCACGGGCCGGCCCCGAGGTGCCGGCTGGTGGGTGAAGAAGGGGATTCTAACCAAAGCCGACTGATCAAAACAAAACTCGGCAAGAAGAAAACAATCCAAAGAAAGAAAAGAAAGGCGACTCACCACGGGCGGGGGGTTGGCGCGGGAGTATGGCTCCTTGCCGAAACGTCAGTCCCCCGGAAGCCTGCTGTCCGAGAGGTAGTTCACCATAAGGGCCACCTCTCTGTGAGGCATGTCCTTGGTGCACATCCGACTCGGGTCACGGCCCCCGCTCATCTGGCATATCAGGTGAGGGAGGCCTTGGAGTGGGAGAACTCGGTGCGAGACGAAGGCGGCCAGCAGGTCCGGACCAGTCAGACCTTCCGACTGCGTCAGCACTCGGAGTCGCGTGATGGCGCCGGCTCCCGCAGGCTTTAGCGACCTGGCCCGGTACGACCAGTTGGGCAGTCTGCCAGCCGGCGGGCCGGCTTCGAAGGCCGGCAGATTGACCCAGTCGCCTCTTATGGCGACGTTCCTGACGTAGAAGTAGGACCGCTGCCACATCTTCACCGACTTCAACAGCGAGATGGAGGGGAAGTGGTTGTCGGCTCCTGTCCTTCGCACGGTGATGAAGGCGCCGCACTGAGCCGGCACGCCCGTGGCCTGGGTGCCGAGCTTGGAGAAGAAGAACTCCCCCCAGAGCTCGAGGGTGGGGAGGACTCCGAGGAAGCCTTCGCACAGAGCCACGAAGGCGGATAGCAGCACCACTGTTTTGGGGGTGAGGTGGTGCGGCTGGAGGCCGTAGAACTCCATGAACGACCAGAAGAAGCTGCTCGCCGGCAGCCCCAGCCCACGCAGGCAGTGCGAGCGGAAGATGACCCGCTCGCCCTCCTGCGGGGCAGGGGAAATCTCCCCCTCCGGCGTGAGACGAACCTGCACGCGGTCCTCGCCGGGAAGCCGACGGGTCCGGCGGAGGAACTCGATGTGGTCTTCATGGACTTCGGAACCGTCCCAGGTGCCGGAGCGCACCGAGGGAGGCGCGGCCGCAGAGGAAGAGCTCATCGCGAGCTGTCACTGCGGTGATAGCCGGAGCTTGGGCGTGCGGTAGGACGAAGAAGAGAAGAGGAAGCAGGAGAGCGAGGAGGAAGAAAGCAAGGGGTAGTGGGAAGGAGGGGCGCGCGCGCCCCCTCTTCCCCCTACTTATAGCCCCATGGGCTGCGAAGCCGAGGGGGCGGACATGGGGATTTACTGTGCCCGCAACCCCACGCCCCCCACGATCCATGTAAAGTTACTGCGCGTAGTAACTCCACGGGAATCCCAACCGTCCACCGGGCTGCAGCGGATCTGCTCGGGCGCCAAGGCACGGTAGTGGTGGGCCCCGCCTACGGGCCTGTCCCGTCGCGCGCGTGGGCTGGCAGGATGGCCTGGCCACGTGCCCTCGTGTGACAGGCCGAAAACGGGCGGCGGCCTGGAAGCTTAGCTAGCACGCCACCTGAAATCCCGCCGAGACGTTCGAACTACTGAGCAAGTCGGAATTGAGTGAGTCCGAGTTGGGCGAGTCCGACTCCTTCTAGTCGGCTCGGCAGAAGTCAATCAAGACCGTGTATTGAGCACCCGGAAGGAGAAACTGCTGAGGCTTCTCGGCCGATCGTCCGCGGCGCCTCACCAGCTTCGGGGACTACTGTCGGAGTAATGGGCCACGGGTAGGCCAACCCGAGGCGCATAACCTTTCAAGACATCAGGGCAGGCTGAGCCCCTCAAGACCACAGGGCGAAGAGCCGCCTCCTGGGGAGTCTATGACAAGACGACCAACTGCCCGCTCATGGCCGAGTCCCAGGGGTGACTTCCAGAGAAGCCGGCTTTGGGGATTCGGCCGGCGACTCCAACAAACCGTGACCTCATCGAGGGGGACGGGTCAGGGGCGTAGCTACAATGAAGCCCCCTCCCCGCCCCTTACTAAGGGCAGGCATGGCTACTGCACGCCGTACTAGGGAAGATCTCCCTGCGGCGTGGCACTGTTGCCCAGCCGGCCCTGACGTCAGCATCATTGTACCTGGTCCTGCGCCCATGATGGCTTGTCTGTATGGCCTGGAGGCAGCGGGGCCCACCAGTCAGCAAGACCTCGGGAGACGGCAGGAGAACCGCCGGTCGGACCCGTCTGGAGTCGGCCCGGGGGAGTCGGCCGAGCCCTCCCCCGGGGCCCACACGCCATTAACTAAGAAGAGATGGTGAGTGGCCATAGTGATCGCCCGCCAGGCGGCGGGGCTATTGCCATGACCCCATGACCGAGCTTGCGTCATCAGGAGCACGGCTACAATAATCAGGAGCCGGCAAGACCGGCCCGCGGCGGAAGCGGCCTATCGGCTCCGTACCAGACCAGTCGGCGGGGCCCACCAGTCGGCGGGCCCCAGCAGTCGGCGGAGAAGCCGGAGGTCGGAGGCACTAACGGCTGGGGCCGTGCCCAGTCGAATTACCATTGTACCCCTGGGGGGTAGGCCTATATAAACCCCCCAGGGCACCCATGCAATGGGTTGGATACCAGTAGTTCTATACCACACCAGATAGAGGGGGAGAGCTAGCCTTGCCCTTTCCCACCACCAGACCCAGCTCAAGGAGCAACCGTGTAAACACTTGACCATAGTGATCATGCGGAGACCCCGCAGAGTAGCAGTAGGGGTGTTATCTCCCCAGAGAGCCTCGAAGCTGGGTAAGATTCACCGGCGTGCATGTCTTCGCCTCATCCTGTTTCCAGGCACCGGCAAAGTTCTACTCGCCCCCACCATGATAAGCCATCCGTTGGCATATGTCGCACCCAACCCCCAACAATTTGTTATGATATACCTTGATGGCATATTCATACATCATGATCATATTGCCCATCATCAATTGCATGATCACATACTCATCTTGAGGATCCATCACCTTATTCATGCTATTGATAAACCATCCCTCTATGACATCATTTTGCACCGTGGTTGCATTGATCATATTCACAACAGATTTGTGTGCGCAATGAATGCTTTTGCTCCCATGAATGCTTTGCACCTTGTCATGCTCAATCTTGTTGCACGGACTCATTCTTACATGATGGACACTTTGTGTGCTCTAACCATTGTATTTCCGAGTATCGTTTGTGTTTGCTCTTTTTGCATGTATACCACTCCGGCGACACCTTGGAGCACTTGGATTGCGCAATGTCTTCCACTCCATCCAACTACAAGTCCGTCCACGACAACCGTTTCCATGGTGATGAGGTTTTCGATCCGAGGTCGGATCTTTCCCAAGGGAGGGGAGATGATGCGAAGCATCCTATGATCATCCCCATGTACACTACGACTTCTCCCCATGCCCCTAGTGCCCACATGTTGAGACCTCAAGCATACGCCATTGGACACAAGGTGAACTCGCTCCTTTCCGAATCTTCCCTTTCCGCATGTTAGACATGGATGCTACATCAAGTGCGGCCCTTATGCATACTCAGGTC
Organism: Triticum urartu; assembly: GCF_003073215.2. Classification (NCBI taxonomy): domain Eukaryota; kingdom Viridiplantae; phylum Streptophyta; class Magnoliopsida; order Poales; family Poaceae; genus Triticum; species Triticum urartu. The sequence goes on along the minus strand of NC_053022.1, from coordinate 178,017,997 downwards.
CTTCCGAGGAGATCATGGAGAGCCTAAGGACCAAGGCCAAGTGTGCGCGGGAGCAAGGGAAGGAGAGCCAGCTGCTACAGCCCGAGCGGTACTACCGCCCACACCAAGCGGTACTACCGCTGAAGGCCCACAAGCGGTGCAACCGCTCAACCTGTTGGGGAACGTAGTAATTTCAAAAAATTTCCTACGCACACGCAAGATCATGGTGATGCATAGCAACGAGAGGGGAGAGTGTGATCTATGTACCCATGTAGACCGACAGTGGAAGCGTTAGCACAACGTGGTTGATGTAGTCGTACGTCTTCACGGCCTGACCGATCAAGCACCGAAACTACGGCACCTCCGAGTTCTAGCACACGTTCAGCTCGATGACGATCCCCAGACTCCAATCCAGCAAAGTGTCGGGGAAGAGTTCCGTCAGCACGACAGCGTGGTGACGATCTTGATGTTCTACCGTTGCAGGGCTTCGCCTAAGCACCGCTACAATATTATCGAGGATTATGGTGGAAGGGGGCACCGCACACGGCTAAGAATAGGATCACGTGGATCAACTTGTGTTCATGGGGTGCCCCTTGCCGCAGTATATAAAGGATGGAGGAGGAGGAGGCCGGCCAAGGCAATTGGTGCGGCCAGGATGTGGAGTCCTACTAGGACTCCAAGTCCTAGTAGGAGTCCACCAAGAGGGGAGGAAGGGAGAAGGAAGTAGAGGAGAAGGAAAGGTGGCCGGCCCCCTTTTCCCTAGTCCAATTCGGACCAGAGGGGAGGGGGGGGGCGCGGAAGCCCCTTGGCGGTTTCTCCTCTTCCCACTAAAGCCCATCAAGGCCCATTGCTTCTCCCATAACTACCCGGTACTCCGAAAAATACCCGAATCACTCGGAACCTTTCCGATGTCCGAATATAGTCGTCCAATATATCAATCTTTACGTCTCGACCATTTCGAGACTCCTCGTCATGTCCCTGATCTCATCCGGGACTCAGAACTCCTTCGGTACATCAAAACTCATAAACTCATAATATAACTGTCATCGAAACCTTAAGCGTGCGGACCCTACGGGTTCGAGAACAATGTAGACATGACCGAGACACGTCTCTGGTCAATAACCAATAGCGGGACCTGGATGCCCATATTGGCTCCTACATATTCTACGAAGATCTTTATCGGTCAGACCGCATAACAACATACGTTGTTCCCTTTGTCATCGGTATGTTACTTGCCCGAGATTCGATCGTCGGTATCCCATACCTAGTTCAATCTCGTTACCGGCAAGTCTCTTTACTCGTTCCATAATACATCATCTCACAACTAACTCATTAGTTGCAATGCTTGCAAGGCTTATGTGATATGCATTACCGAGAGGGCCCAGAGATACCTCTCCGACAATCGGAGTGACAAATCCTAATCTCGAAATACGCCAACCCAACATGTGCCTTTGGAGACACCTGTAGAGCACCTTTATAATCACCCAGTTACGTTGTGACGTTTGGTAGCACACAAAGTGTTCCTCCGGTAAACGGGAGTTGCATAATCTCATAGTCATAGGAACATGTATAAGTCATGAAGAAAGCAATAGCAACATACTAAACGATCGGGTGCTAAGTTAATGGAATGGGTTATGTCAATCACATCATTCTCCTAATGATGTGATCCTGTTAATCAAATAACAACTCTTTTGTTTATGGTTAGGAAACATAACCATCTTCGATTAACGAGCTAGTCAAGTAGAGGCATACTAGTGACACTTTGTTTGTCTATGTATTCACACAAGTATTATGTTTCCGGTTAATACAATTCTAGCATGAATAATAAACATTTATCATGATATAAGGAAATAAATAATAACTTTATTATTGCCTCTAGGGCATATTTCCTTCACAACCACCGCCCAACAACTGGCCAAGCTTCTGTGATCGAGCAGTGCAAGGCCGGTGCAGCACCGGTTTATCCCCGTAACAGCCACCTGACCGGTACAACCGCCCCAAGCACTGGTAAAACCGCTGAGCACATCCGGAAGCACCTCCAGGAACCATTAGCTGAGCGCCCAGCGGTACAACCGCTCCCATGACCAGTACTACCGCCCTGCCTGTTCGTAGTGAAAGGGGTTTCACCCCATGTATCCCCCAACTTACCCCTTGGACTATAAATGCTTGTCCCTTAGCTCCGTACTAGGCTTGGCATTGGTTTAGCTCATTTGAGAGATAGAGCTGCGCTCATCCATATTGGATCTACTCCATGAGAGAGACCGCGGCCTCTACGGAGAAGATCCCTTTGGATTCGAGACCTCCTTTTGGAGAAGAACTTCAGGACCTCCTCACAGAGAAGACCGGCTACCTCTTGTATCGTCCGTTGTTGACTTTGGATCTTGTATCTTCCTTTGTGTTCATGGACCTAGCGCATGTGTGATCATTCTTGTTGGTTTGAGTGTTCTCTTGTGTTCCCCTCGTGATTTTCCCCTCGTTTCCCTCCTCGTGTTCATCGCGGGATCCGCTCCTTTCATGAAAGATCGGCCCTCTAGGGTTCCACCCTACATCAAGTGAGCTTGGGATGGAGAAGCCTTGGCCTTCATGAGTTCTTGTTCCGCCTTGAGAGCACCAATGTAGTTGTCGTCGAGGGACTTGTAGTTCTCGAGGGAGATAGGCTTGGAGATGTCGTTGTTCAATCCCATCATGAAGTGGAACTTCATTGACATGGGGTCGTCCATGCCAGCACGTCGCAAGGCATGCTTCATCTCCTTAAAGTACTCATCGATTGACTTGGATCCTTGGATGGTGTTCTCCAATTGGCGTAGAAGTTGTTCCATGTAGGTTGGAGGCACGAACTCTCGTCGCGTATCTTTCTTCGTCTTGGGCCAACTCATGGCGTAGCTCTCCGAAGGTGCGTGAAGCCACCATGTGGACGCGTAGTCGTGGAAGTTTCTTGAGGCGCACTTCACTTGATCTTCGGGGGGGACTTGATGTAGATTGAGTTAGTCGGCCATCAAACGCTCCCACTCAAGATACTCCTCGGGTTCTGGAGTCCCATAGAAAGGAATCTCATGGTTGGTGTCGAGGTCGTAGTAGCTCGAGGGAGTAGTGGACTTGAGCTCGTGGAGTAGGCGAAGATGCCGTACGTCCGAAGGCGAAGATGCCGTGAAGTCACTTGGCGAAGATGCCAAAGGTGTTGAAGAAGCCGTAGCCTTGTAGTCGATGTTGCTGTACTGTATGGCCCGTGCGCAAGGGGATGCTGGAGGCCGTGTGCACGGGGGTCGAGGGCCCGTTTGCACGGGGGTGGCAGAGAAGCCAACTCTCATCCAGTAGGTCGCTCTTCATTGTCTTGTCGATGTCGATGCTTGTGTGTACTTGCCGGAGATGGTAGCACGGAAGTCTTTGCACTTGAGCGTCTTCTCGAAGATGAGGAAGACCGCTTGCTGTTCTGATGCGGAGCATTCTTCCATCATCCCCATGAACTCTACACCGATACATCAAGCCCCACGTGGACCTATGACAAGAGCGAGAACACGTGCTTTGGAAACCGAGGTGAACTCCTTCCTACTTAGTTTGCATATGGATACGAATGGAACATTGTTGCTACCTCACCAAGATACGCTATGTCTCATTAGGTACGAAGAGGAACACCACCAAGAGGCTCAGAAGCACCCCCAAGGAGAAGAGGAACCACCCCAAGGCCACGCGGACCAAGACGGAGTGCAACACCAGCAAAACTAGAAGTCCCAGGTGATCGTTTTAGAGGAAGTCGACTTTGGCGATCCGACTACGAACGTGCGAGGACGTCGCGCCTTAGCAATCGCTAAACCAACTCCAAGGGGGTATTGACCATGCCGGAGCACGATCAACCTGACCACGAGGGCCTGTTTCCTGCGAGCAAACGAAGAACAAGCAAGAAACTGAGATTGCAATTTGGATATCGCGAATATAAGATGAAAGCTTTATTGATCAAGGGGGTACTGTGACGTCTTGGTCTGGTCGTTGGACACAAACGAAGTACGCGAAGTTGCAGCTATGGCGAACTTTTAATCTAAACAAAACCCAATGTCTAAACGACGCCCTAAGGGCTGTATATATGGAGGAAGAGGGGGGAATTTCGTGGCCCTTGGAGGAGGGGTCCGAAACCAACCCTAACTCTTGTTTCCCCACACATACGGACTCTAAAAACAGCCTATACTTAAGTATTTCGAAAATACATGGGCCTGGCCCAATAATAAGGTGATGCAGTACCTAAAATAGCCTCTGGACGAAATTTATGAAGTGGCATCTTGTATATTTAATCCAAGGCTTTGTGCACTCCTTATGGTGGCTTCAATGTCCTGAAATCATCACTTGTAACTCCGTTCTGGATCCCCTTGCCAATGCCATCATCTCCATGCTTGAACCTGTTCCAAGGTTCATCTTTTTTGTCCAGGCTAGGCCCTTCATTTGTAAGCAAGACAAATGTATCCAATTGATGAGGACATCAATAACATTGTTACACCCACAGCCCCTACTACTACCTATACTGGACCAATTACTAGAGCTCGCGCACGCCAATTAAATTACCAGGTCTTTCATTTCTTAGTAATGATCCTAATGTTCATGAGAATATGATGCTGCCTAAATTGGATACATTTGTTTTGCTTACAAATGAAGGGCCTGGCATGGATAAGAGTGATGAACATTGGAGCAAGAACAAGCATGGAGTTGATGGCATGCGCAGGGGGAACAAGAACGGAGTTACAAGTGATGATTTCAGGACATTGAAGCCACCGTGATGAGTGCATGAAGGCTTGGACGAAATATACAAGATGCCACTACATAAACTTCGTCCAGAGGCTATTCTAGGTGCTGCGTCACCTTATTATTGGGCCAGGCCCATGTAATTTCAAAATACATAAGTATAGGCTGTTTTTAGAGTCCGTATGTGTGGGGAAACAAGAGATAGGGTTGGTTTCGGACCCCTTCCCCAAGGGCCACGAAATTCCCCCCCTCTTGATGTAGGGTGGGGCCCTAATCACCCGATCTTTCACGACAGGAGCAGATCCCGGGGAAATCAAGAAGAACACGAGGAAGAACGGAAGGAAAACACAAGAGGAGATCACTAAACCGACACAAATAAGTCACACATGGGCTAGATCCTCGAGTACATAGGATGATACACGAATCCACGGAAAACTAGGGACGATACACAGTAACCGGTTTTTCTCCATGAGGAGGTCTTGAATCCACAAGGGGATCTTCCCGTAAAGGGGGCTTGAATCCGCTTGGGGGATCTTCTCCGGTGGAGGCTCGAATCTCCGAGGAGAAGGTAACCAAGTGGATGAGCAAAGATCTCTCACAAATCTGAGCTAAACATTTGGTAACCCTAATTCGTTGCTAGGGGACGAGTACATATAGTTCAAAGGGGTAAGTTGGGGTTACACGGGTCGTCGACCCCTTTCACTGCGCATAGGCAGGCCGGTAGTACCGGTCAAGGGGGCGGTTGTTCCGCTGGGAGCTCATGCATGGCGGAAGTACCAGACCTGGAAGGCGGTAGTTCCGCTGGGAGGTCAGGCGCTGGCTTGTGGAGATGGACGTTGAAGGGGCCAGTGGTTGTACTGGTTGTCGGGGCGGTAGTACCGGTCTTTTGGTAGTTACCGGTACATCCGGTGTAGTACCGGCCTTGCACCGCTCGATCACAGAAGGTAGACCGGTTGTTGGGCGGTAGTCGGCCGGTTGTTCCGCCCGGGCGGTGGTTGGGCGGTTGTTCCGGTCCTTCAGGGCTGGGCAGAATGTCTCAATGCTCTTGATTTCCATCTTGCACCGTTCCATCTCCTTGGTTGCTTACATGGTACCTAACCACACAAAGCAACTCCGATTGAGGTAGTAGCCATGTCTCAAGTGGGTAAAATGTATGTTCAACAAGGATAGAGTTAACCTCGTTCTCAATGGCTCTCACACGGGCTCTTGTCATGGGTCCAAGTGGTGTCGTGGGAGATGTAGGTAGGTCCATGCGGATGGCCTTGGGATGCTCCGCATCATCTCCCCTCCCTTGGGGAAGATCCGTCCTCAGATCAAATTCTTCATCACCATGGAAGGGAGAGAGATCTTTGACGTTGAAGATGTCGCTCACGTTGTACTTGTCACGTGGGAGGTCGACCTTGTAAGCGTTGTCGTTGTAGCATGCAAGCACCTTGAAGGGTCCATCCACTCGTGGTCGAAGCTTGACTTGCGTTCTTGTGGAAATCGGTCCTTGCAAAGGTGTAGACACACGAGATCACCAATGTTGAAGACCATAGGTTGCTCGTTGCAGTTGAGCTTGGTCGCAAGGCATTGAACTTGGCGTTCGATGGTGTTTCTTGTATCTTCATGCACCTTCTTGAGATGTGTCACACGCGCACTTGCGTCCAAATTGATGCGCTCTTGGAGTGGTAGAGGAAGAATGTCCAATGGTGAAAATGGGTTGAATCCGTAAATGACCTCGAAAGGAGACTTGCCGGTTGTTGAGTGTCTTGCTCGGTTGTAGGCGAACTTGGCGATAGGTAGGCACTCCTCCCACTCCTTGATATTCTTCATGGTGAGTACTCGAAGTAGAGAGGAGAGTGTGCGGTTTGTCACCTCCGTTTGGCCATCGGTTTGTGGATGATAGGCCGTGGAGAATAGAAGCTTGATTCCGAGCTTGGCACATAAGGTCTTCCAAAAGTAACTCAAGAACTTGACGTCGCGGTCCGAGACGATAGTCTTTGGCACACCATGTAGACGCAATATTTCCCTACAAAAGAGATTAGCAACATGTGAATCATTGTCTATCTTGTTACAAGGAATAAAATGTGCCATTTTCGAGAAACAGTCCACAACAACAAATATAGAATCTTTCCCATTGCGAGTCCTAGGCAAACCAAGTATGAAGTCCATGCTAATGTCTTCCCATGGTTGGTATGGAATCGGTAGAGGCATATAGAGGCCATGATATTGAGCTTTGGACTTAGCTTTGCGGCATGTCGAACATCGGTTGGTGAAGCGATTGACGTCCCGAAACATTTTGGCCAAAAGTAGCTCTTCGAGAGCGTGGCGAATGTCTTGTCGCGTCCGAAATGTCCCATTAAGCCCCCTCCATGCGATTCCTGCAAAAGCAACAAACGAAGGGACGACTTGGGGATGAAAAGTTTGTTAGCTCTCATAAGATTGCTTTCTTTGATGTAATAGTGTTCCCATGATGTATTCGACAAACGCTTGGTATATTGAGTGGCAAAAGTTTCATCATGCTCATACAATTCTTTGATATGCGCGAAGCCAATGACATCTAACTCAAATTCTGTGACTAGCATGCATATGCGGGAAAGAGCATCCGCTACGATGTTTTCTTTACCCTTGATGTAACTGATGAAATAGAGAAAAGACTCAATGAATTCACTCCATTTAGCATGACGCTTGTTCAACTTAGTTTGACCCTTAAGATACTTGAGAGTCTCATGATCTGTATGAATGATAAACTCATGGGGACGAAGGTAGTGTTCCCATTCATGCAGAACGCAGACTAAAGCATATAGCTCTTTGTCATAGATGGGATAATTGAGTTGCACTCCGGAAATTTTCTCATTAAAGTAAGCTATGGGGTGCTTCTCTTGCGTTAACACACCTCCTATGCCATTACCACTAGCATCGCAATGAATTTCAAAAGGCTTGTCGAAGTTTGGTAAGGCAAGCACGGGAGCATGAGTAAGCAAATTCTTAAGCTCATTGAATGTGGTATCTTGGGATGGTCCCCAAACAAAAGGTGCATTCTTCTTGCTCAAAGCATGCAAAGGCGAAGCAATGGTGCTAAAATCCTTCACAAAGCGACGATAGAAACCCGCAAGGCCAAGGAAACTACACACTTGAAGCAAGTTGGTTGGTTGCGGCCAAGTCTTAATAGCATTGATCTTGGACTCATCTACATGAACACCCATAGAAGAGACAACAAAACCCAAGAAAACGAGCTTATCAACACCAAAAAGGCATTTCTCCATATTACCATAGAGACGCTCTTTCCTAAGAGTTTGCAAAACGGTGCGGACATGGGTGACATGCTCTTTGATAGATTTGCTAAACACAAGAATGTCATCGAAGTAAACCACAACAAATATTCCAATGTAAGGGCGAAAGAAATGATTCATAAGGCGCATAAAAGTGCCTGGTGCTTCCGAGAGACCCATAGGCATGACTAACCACTCATACAAACCAAACTTGGTTTTGAAGGCGGTTTTCCATTCATCGCCCTCTTGTATGCGAATTTGATAGTAACCACTCTTAAGATCAATTTTGGAAAATATAGTGGCACCACTAAGCTCATCTAGCATATCATCTAGGTGTGGAATGGGATATCTATAACGAACGGTGATAGCATTGATAGGTCTACAATCGGAACACATGTGAAAACTACCGTCACGTTTTGGCACAAGAATGACCGGTACGGCACAAGGACTCAAACTTTCACGCACATGACCATGGTCTATGAGATGCTTTACTTGCCATTGAATTTCTTTGGTTTCTTCGGGGTTGACGCGGTAGGGAGCTTTGTTCGGAAGCGGTGCTCCAGGGATAAGGTCGATGCGATGCTCAATGCCTCGTAGTGGAGGTAGTCCCGGAGGTAGCTCATCGGGGAAAACATCTTGAAATTCCTTTAAAAGAGAAGACAACACTAGAGGAAGAGTGTGAGAAGTGTTAGTTTGTGGTGCATTGTCCTTGCACATGAGGACGTAGTGTAGGATACTAGATGGGTTCTCACACACTTCTCCCATATCACGTTTGGTGGCAAATAGAACTAGGTTCTAGTTTTCGCTCAACATGGAGGCACTCAATTTGGGCTTGTGGCGCTCACTCTCTTTTTGGTGGCTCACTCTCTCACCATTCTCTCCACGATGGGTGGCTTGCTTATCGGCAATCACTTGGCTTGGAGGACATAGGGCGTAACACAAACTCCTTTCCTTGCATCTTGAAGCTATAGTGGTTTGTACGCCCATTGTGGATGACTCCTCTATCGAATTGCCATGGCCGTCCAAGGAGAAGATGACAAATGGTCATTGGGATGACATCGCACTCCAAGGTGTCTTCGTAGGCACCGATTTTGAAGGATACTTGCACTTGGTGCTCGACTTGGATAGTGTCGGAGTCGCTAAGCCATTGCACTTTGTATGGATGTGGATGCTTCGTCTTGGGCAATTGGATCTTGGAGCAAAGTTCTTCACTTGCGAGATTGTGACAACTCCCTCCATCAATGATGACCTTGACGGATCGTCCATTGATGCCGGCCTTGGTGTGGAATATGTGGCATCATTGGTCTTCTTCTTGTTGATGTTGGAGAGTCAAGACTTTGGAGACAACAAGTGAGGGACTTGAATCTTCATCGCAAAATACTTGTTCTTCTTCATTGTTCACTTTGCGGTGCATGGCGACTTGCTCAAGGGCTTCCATTTCTCCTTCACTCATGGAATCATAAGTGCCATCGTCGTTGAAGATCATGGTGCGCTTGTTGGTGCACTCATAGGACTTGTGGCCTCGTCCGCCGCAAGTGAAACACTTGAGGGAACAAGTCTTGAGGGTCGCATCTGTAGGGGTCGATGATGATTAAGCTCTCGGCTTGAAGTTGCTCGTATTGGGATTGCTTGTAATTGGCGAAGCTTTCTTGGAAGTCGACTTGTCAATGTTGGAAGTAGAGGGTCTTGTAGTCGGTGTGGGAGTCGTTGAAGCTTGGTTATTGGAGAAACCGTAGGACTTGGATGAGAACTTGGCATACTTGAAATCAACTTGCACTTGGCGTTCCGCTTTGGTAGCTTGGTGCACGAGCTCGATTAGATTTGAGTATGGTTGGAAGTCAGCGATCTTCTTGATAGGATGATTGAGGCCATTCAAGAAACGTGCCATTGTTTTCTCATCATCTTCCTTCAAATTGGCTCTTATCATTACAACCTCCGTCTCCTTGTAGTATTCTTCAACGCTCTTTGTTCCTTGCTTGAGTTGTTGGAGTTTCTTGAAGAGGTCGTGGTTGTAGTAGGTAGGCACGAAGCATGCTCTCATAACATCCTTCATTTGTGCCCAAGTAGTGATGGGTGGTTCACCTCTTGCCTCACGGCTCTCTATGATTTGTTCCCACCAAATGAGGACATATTCTTGGAACTCAAGGGATGCCATCGCGATCTTCTTCTCTTCTTCATAATTGTGCAAACGGAAGATCTTGTCAACTTTCAATGCCCATGAAAGGTATTCTTCGGGATCGTTGCTTCCGTTGAACTTGGGCATGGTGAACTTGAGCTTGCGGTAGCGTTGCTCTTCATTGTGTTGGGGTCGGGGATGATGACGCCCATGTTGTAGATGAGTGTTCAACTGGTGGTGCTCTTGACGCGGAGGGTTGTCAACCTCATGTTGCTCTTGTCATGGAGGATTTCCATTGTCGTCCTTCTCTTGATGAACTTGACGGTCTTGGCGAGCTTGTGGAGGAGCGCGTCGAGCTCGAGGAGGAACTAGACGATGCACGCGAGCTTGAAATCATCGTTCGTGAATTTCTTCGCGAAGTGCTTCCTCTTGTTCACGGGCTTGTCGGCCTCGGTCGGCAACGGCTCGACTCGCATCGCGTACAGCTTGTTGCGCCTCAAGTGCTTGAGCGTCATGGAGTTGTTGTTCTTGACGTTGAGCCTCGGCATCTTGTGCATTTTGGTGTAGACGCGCGCGTTCTTCCTCTTCATGTTGGCGTTGTTGTTGCCGTTCTCGAGCTAGCGCAAAGGCTTCTTCGGCTTGACGTCGTTGATGTTCTTGCGAGTCGGTGTCTCAAAGTGGATTGAGGATTGCTTGACGCTCGTCGTGCGGCTTGACGAAGAGTGTTCGATGTCGGTGTACTTGAGCCGAAAAGGGTAAAGTAGGAATGGTGACTTGAATGGCTCCTTCTTGAAGTGGAAGAAGAGCGGTTGAGCAACAAATCGCGAATCTCGTCCATCCTTGCGTCATTCTCTTGCTTGTGATCGTCGAGCTTGTGGTTGAAGTAGTCCCTTGTACGTTGCTCGGAAAGTCGCAAGTCGGCGGCAAGGTTGTCGATGCGTTCACTCATAGCTTGTTGCTCTTGATGCAAAGCACGTTGGGCACCAAAGAGGTGACTCTTGGTGATGAAGGAGTTCATGTCGTCGTCTTGCTCCATGAAGAGCGGGTTGGTAGAAGTACTTGGCCTATCCATCATTCCAAGACAAGTGTGAGTGGAAGAAAGAGAAAACGGATACCAAATGTACCTTGACCGAAGTTGAAAGTGAATCGATGATCACTCCAATGTAGGACAAGAAAATAGCCCAATTGGTACGAATTCTTGTCAGTTTCTCACACCTACACAAGTAAAAGCTTATGGTGGAGCTTGGTTAGGATGGTGGCACAAAAATTTGATGCAATTTGTAAGTGAGCTTCAATAATGTTGGAAAAGATTCGCAAGATGCAATGTAACAAGTAGACCAAACATATAAGGTACATGGAAACACACGCGCAAAAAGATAAGTAGGGTTGTGCAACCAAGGGTGAGCCAAAGTGTGGAATCCACAAAAATGCTCTTGTTGCACAACACTAGAGAGACGCTAGCACGATTGCACGATAGGCGGATACAAGAACTTGTGCACAACCTACTTAGCAAAAATGCAACGACTTCTATTCCAAATATTTTGTATGCAAGGTGTTGCTATGATATGATCCAAGATGATCGAGTATGACAATCTTAATGTTGTATGATGCTATGGTTCTTGCTTAAAAGATCTTTGTTTATCTTTCCTCTATGCTTAAAAGCTTGTTTGGCTCTTTGATGAATGAGCTCTTTTCTCATGCAATTCTTGACGAACCAAGATAGCAAGTGAGTATGCGATGACAATTTGGTGACACAAGAGATGATACCAATATAGGCAACAATGATGTATGTATGCTATGGGAATTATGACCACTAATGTGCACAAGTCTCGTTGCCGACAATACTCAATGGCTAGTCTCGATGGGTAAGCAACGCAAATGAGTAAGGCTATGATGGCTATCAATGTAGTGGCAAGAGTGATATGTCCAATAACAAGATGAGGTTACCGGTCTTGCTTCCGGTATGGTGTCAAAATGGTGGCATGAATACCACGATGTAGTCGAGGTGGTCGTTGTTGATGACACGTCCGTGGCGAAGGTAAGCGGCGGTGGTGTCGATGTCGAACCGTACCTAAATATCCGAAACACAAAAGGATACGGTACTGCAACTCAAATTCTTAAACCTCGAAGTGGCAACATGTGTCGGAGTGCGAAACGGGCACAAAGGGGGTTGTATGCAGAAGTGGTGATGGTGTATAAGTGGTGGGCAAAAATGCCAGTCGGTTTCGACTGAAACTGGGTGGGGCGGTAGTACCACTTGTGAAGGCGGTAGTACCAGTTGGTGCTTTTGTGGTAGTTCCACTCGTGGGGCGGTAGTACCGCTGGGGTCGGGAAGATCGCAAAGTCTGGATCGGGGATGGGTTTTTGCGACGGAAAAGGATGATTTCGTTGTCGAAATTCGAGCGATTTCAAGGATGGAAGGTGGAGAGAAATGGGGAGATGCTAGATCCACTTGAAACCAAGCAAATCCACGGATCAGATCCAACAAACACATGAACACACCAACAAATCACGAAAAACATTTGGGGCTATTTTTGGTGGGGATTTTCGAATTTAGGACGAAAAACAACAAAATAAGGCTAGCAACACGACGGGGAGGCTCCGAAATCATGATCAACGTGGCTCTAGATACCAAGATGATGTAGGGTGGGGACCCTAATCGCCCGATCTTTCATGAAAGGAGCGGATCCCGGGGAAATCAAGAAGAACACGAGGAAGAACGGAAGGAAAACACAAGAGGAGATCACTAAACCGACACAAATAAGTCACACATGGGCAAGATCCTCGAGTACATAGGATGATACACGAATCCACGGACAACTAGGTACGATACACGATAACTAGTTCTTCTCCGTGAGGACTTCTTGAATCCACAAGGGGATCTTCCCATAAAGGGGGCTTGAATCCACTTGGGGGATCTTCTCCGGTAGAGGCTTGAATCTCCGAGGAGAAGGTAACCAAGTGGATGAGAAAAGCACTCTCACAAATCTGAGCTAAACATTTGCTAACCCTAATTCGGAGCTAGGGGACGAGTACTTATAGTTCAAAGGGGTAAGTTGGGGTTACACGGGTCGTTGACCCCTTTCACTGCGCACAGGCAGGCCGGTAGTACCGGTCAAGGGGGCGGTTGTTCCGCTGGGAGATCATGCACGGCGGAAGTACCGGACCTGGAAGGCGGTAGTTCCGCTGGGAGGTCAGGCGCTGGCTTGTGGAGATGGACGTCAAAGGGGCCAGCAGTTGTACTAGTTGTCGGGGTGGTAGTACCGGTCTTTTGGTAGTTATCGGTACATCCAGTGTAGTACTGGCCTTGCATCGATCGATCACAGAAGGTAGACCGGTTGTTGGGCGGTAGTGGGCCGGTTGTTCCGCCCGGGCAGTGGTTGGGCGGTTGTTCCGGTCCTTCAGGGCTGGGAAGAATGTCTCCATGCTCTTGATGTCCATCTTGCACCGTCCCATCTCCTTGGTTGCTTACATGGTACCTAAGCACACAAAGCAACTCCGATTGAGGTAGTAGCCATGTCTCAAGTGGGTAAAAGGGACGTTCAACAAGGATAGAGTTAACCTCGTTCTCAATGGCTCTCGCACAGGCTCTTATCATGGGTCCAAGTGGTGTCGTGGGAGATGTAGGTAGATCCATGACGATGGCCTTGGGATGCTCCGCATCACCTCTTCCTCCATATATACAGCCCTTAGGGCACTGTTTAGACTTTGGGTTTTGTTTAGATAAAAAGTTCGCCATAGTTGCAACTTCGCGTACTTCGTTTGTGTTCAACGACCAGACCAAGGCGTCACAGAACCCCACCTTGATCAATAAAGCTTTCCTCTTATATTCGCAATATCCAGATTGCAATCTTAGTTTCTTGCTTGTTCTTCATTTTCCTGCAGGAAACAGACCTTCGTGGTCAGGTTGATCGTGCTCCGGCATGGTCAATAACCTCTCGGAGTTGGTTTAGCGATTGCTAAGGCGCGACGTCCTCGCACGTTCGTAGTCGGATCGTCGAAGTCTATTTCCTCTAAAACGATAGACACCATCTCATCGAAAGACGGGACACCTTTGCCTCTATCAAGTGGTATCAGATTTCCAGGTTGCTCGGTGAGATTTTATAGTTTTTCATAGTTTAGATCGAGTCTATTCTTCGTACCTATAGTCCAGGAAAAAGCCAAAAAAAATTTAGGGTTAGTTCATCCTATCCGAACCAATCTGAACCTTTGCATAATCTTTTCTGCATTTGCTTTGTTGAATTTGCGGTTGCATCATCGTGTCAAGTTGCTGGTCTTAGCGTCTAGTCCTTTAGAGTTTCGAGTTCTGTTCACAGGTTGTCATGTCGCCGCTGCCATATATCACCACCGCATCATCATCATCGCTACTGCCATATACCACCACCACACCAACTTCATCGTCGCTACCATATTCACCACCAATCCGAGTCCACCTGCAGATATGTCCACCACCAGTCCGAGTTCCACGAGATTCATCTCCGCCACAAGTCCGAGTTCCACCAGATTCATCTCCGCCACCAGTCCGAGTTCCACCAGATTCATCTCCGCCACCAGTCCTATTCCGAGTCCAGTATTTTGTTACTCTGTTTTGGATTTCCAGATCATGCCATACTCCGAGTCGTGACAGAGAAGAACTCCCCAACTTTCGAGCCATTCGCAGAAGAAAAATAGTTCCAGTTTAAAAAAAACTAAGTCTGAAAAATTCTGGCTAGGCAGTTTTTAGGACATTTGTAGACTTTTTCGGAAAAATTTTATTGCGGAGCAAAAAAAGAGAGAAAAAAAGTAAAAAAGAGGAAAAAAAGTGAAAAAAAGAAAAAAAATTCAGAGTGTGCTCCTCCCTTATTTACGTGAAGCATCATGATTTTGTTAGTGGTCTAGGCTCGCGTCTCTAGTACGGTCTAGCCTAGGACCAGCATAGTACCGTCGTTGAGCGTTTATTCAACTTTGCATCTCTGAATTGATTATTGCTGACCCGTTTTGCTACCATATTATAAGCCTTCCCAGCTCCACATACATCTACGTCGTTCATTTGACTCTCCCTAGTAATCGCTCTATCCAAGCTTTGAGAGTTTTGACTACGACGGTTGCCAACACCCGCCTGCTGCTGGGTAAGAACTGGTAAGAATTTGAGATTTGCTTGACAGATTTGTGACACCACCACCACCTGTTGTTAGTATTCTGTAGGATCATATTCTTGTGTGTTTCTATTGTTGCTAACCATGGCAGGATCACAAGCCGACGAGACTGACTGGGAGAACATGACGAATAAGGAGTTGCATGTTAAATTTCAGCAAATGATGAGTGGACAGGTGCAAGATGTGCTAAACAGATTTGAAGAGGCCATGGAGAAGATCAATGGCATGGAGAAGACGTTCGAAACAATGCTCGATAATAGGTTTAATGAATTTCTCGCGCGTCTTCCACCACCACCACCGGCTGCACCTAACGCACCTCTACAACAACAACAACTACTACCTCCACATCGCGAAACAGCCCTCCGCCGAGCGAGCCGTCTCCCTCTTGCACCTGGACAAACTATTGGTGCTGCTGTTGATACTTCTGTGGCTCCTGCTGCTGATGCGGAGGAGGATGATTTTGCGGGAGATTACGAGGATGAGGTTGATCAAAATCAGAACTACGTGCCACCACCAGCACCGCAACCACCAGGTCGTCCACATACAAATAATGGCAATGGTAGGGCTCACCCTCAGGTATGAGATCATGACCATCTTTGATGTAGGTTGGAACCCTAGAGGGCCGATCTTTCACGAAAGGAGCGGATCCCGCGATGAACACGAAGAACACGAGGAGGGAAACGAGGGGAAAATCACGAGGGGAACACAAGCGAACACTCAAACCAACAAGAATGATCACACATGCGCTAAGTCCATGAACACAGAGGAAGATACATGATCCAAAGTCAACAACGGACGATACAAGAGGTAGCCGGTCTTCTCCGTGAGGACGTCTTGAAGTTATTCTCCAAAAGGAGGTCTTGAATCCAAAGGGATCTTCTCTGTAGAGGCCGCGGCCTCTCTCGTGGAGTAGATCTGATATGGATGAGCGTAGCTCTATCTCTCAAATGAGCTAAACCAATGCTAACCCTAGTATGGAGCTAAGGGACAAGTATTTATAGTCCAAGGGGTAAGTTGGGGGATACATTGGGTGAAACCCCTTTCACTACGCACAGGCAGGGCAGTAGTACCGGTCATGGGAGCGGTTGTACCGCTGGGCGCTCAGGTACTGGTTCCTGGAGGTGCTTCCGGATGTGCTCAATGGTTATACCGGTGCTTGGGGCAGTTGTACCAGTCAGGTGGCTGTTACGGGGATAAACTGGTGCTGCACCGTCCTTGCACCGCTCGATCATAGAAGCTTGGCCGGTTGTTGGGCGGTGGTTGAGTGGTTGCACCGCTTGTGGGCCTTCAGCGGTAGTACCGCTTGTTGCGGGCGGTAGTACCGCTCGGGCTGTAGCAGCTGGCTCTCCTTCCCTTGATCCCGCGCACTCTTGGCCTTGGTCCTTAGGCTCTCCATGGTCTCCTCGGAAGGACCTGAGTATGCATAAGGGCCACGCTTGATGTAGCATCCATGTCTAACATGCGGAAAGGGAAGATTCGGAAAGGAGCGAGTTCACCTTGTGTCCAATGGCGTTTGCTTGAGGTCTCAACATGTGGGCACTAGGGGCTTGGGGAGAAGTCGTAGTGTACATGGGGATGATCATAGGATGCTCCGCATCATCTCCCCTCCCTTGGGAAAGATCTGGCCTCGGATCAAAAACCTCATCACCATGGAAACGGTTGTCGTGGAAGGACTTGTAGTTGGACGGAGTCGAAGACGTTGCGCAATCCAAGTGCTCCAAGGTGTCGCCGGAGTGGTATACATGCAAAAATAGCAAACAAAAACGACACTCGAAAATACAATGGTTAGAGCACACAAAGTGTCCATCATGTAAGAATGAGTCCGTGCAACAAGATTGAGCATGACAAGGTGCATGAAGCTTATCCAAAAGAGATGGAATGGTACGCAAAGCATTCATGGGAGCAGAAGCATTCATTGCGCACACAAATGTGTTGTGAATATGATCAATGCAACCACGGTGCAAAATGATGTCATAGAGGGACGGTTTATCAATAGGATGAATAAGGCGATGGATGCTCAAGATGAGTATGTGATCATGCAATTGATGATGGGCAATAAGATCATGATGTATGAATATGCCATCAAGGTATATCATAACAAATTTGCTAAGGAAATGCACAACTCATATATCATGGATGACATGGGAAAACAAGATGCAACAAGGCAATCATAATATGAGTCAATCCATGCATAAGATGCAAATTTGTCATGTGTGTGAGATGTCCAATGAGCATGACATGTATGAGCACAATCAATAAATATGGAGGTGTCAGTGTACCAATGCTCGATGTCGTGGCGTGAGTGGAGGTTCGAAGGTGGTTTCAATAAGTCTGAGCGCTCCTCAATGTGAAGGTCCATAGAGCCAATCTTCAATGTCGCTCCTCCATTCGTGAGTTGTACCATGTAGAGAACAAGAAGGAAACAACAATGAAAGAGTGACCCGTCCAATATGCATATTTGAGGATGGATCAAAGGGAATGAGTTCACCTTTATGAGGATGAAAAAAATGTTTGTGTTGTGCATCATGTACGCCTTCACATGACCAAGGTGTTTCATGATGGTGCCACCTTGTGAATCCTTCAAAATGAAAGAACATGACAGACACTTGGAAAAACAAATGAGGTTAGTGCAAATGCAACACCTATCATTCAAATGGTGAGATATCCAACAAGTGTATGCATCATGTGCATCATAAGAAAGGACAAGGGAGCATTTCATAGTATGGAGGCATATGATGCGAGAACAACCAAATAGAATAGGCTCAATCAAACAAGCATGCATCACAAGTAAGGTGTCCAAGTCTCCAAGATCAATAAGCACATATGCAACAATTGGAGGCAAGTGACAATGAACAAGAAGTATCATGTGAGAGGCATGAGCATATATGTCATCAACCCAAGAAAGCGAGCAAGAGTTGAAGTTGGGTGATGCAACAAAGCAAGCAATCATGGTGATCAAGTCAAGCAAGCTAGTAGTGCGAGGATGCAACATACTAGAAGGAATCATGGCAAGCATGTCATGGGTGCAAATAGTGTGCATGAATAATTCACATGACATAGCACAAGCATGAAAGGAGGATATGAGCAAAATAGAATCAATAGCACGAGGCACATGATAAACATGGCAATAGCAACAAGGATCTCCACCAAGAATGCAAATACACATAGGAGTAGCATAATGGTGAATCATGGGTAGATGCAAGCAAGGGTCACAATTGAATGGCAAAGGCATAGAAGCAAGCATAGCATGCAAAGTGAACATGGTAAAATGAGCAAGAAGCGAGAAGCGGTATATAGCCCATAGCCGAGTGAGATCCAAGTGAGAGAGATGCGCATAGTCGTTGCGCAAAGAGAGCGGTGGGAAGGGTAGTTCACGGGATCCCAAGTCATCTATGCTCTCTAGAGCTCGTTTCATCAACTCTTGGGATTGAGAGGTTGACGAGTATACATGAGTACCTACACAAAACAAAGACAAAGGGAAAATTGTGTGTGCGTGGTAGATGTACACATCATCCATCATGATGCGCACATGCTTGTGTTGGTTAGCACAAAATATCCAAAGCTCAAATAAATGAGATGCGTGATATAAAAACATGTCATCCATCATGATAGGGTTGTCGTTATGTATAGCATAATGGAGACTCAAATTGTGTAATGCATCACAAGAAATATGTATAGCATTGTTATTCATGGAATGCATATGGTGCACACAAGGGATGTAATCATGCGATACACAATAATTTTCATGGCATGACATAGTAGATGAATTGTGCAAATCATGTAAAGGAAGCATAGAATATCATCACATGAAAAACAAAAGCCAATGACCATCATCTCGCCATCTATGCCGTAAGTGCAAATGGGATTTATGTGAATGGGGCATGCATAGTCACTATGTTGAGATTGAAATGATGCAATATGGGATATCTCACTCATAGCATATGACAAGGTTAATGGATTGTCAAACATGATGTGACCAAAAGAATTTTCACATGATATCCTATGGAGCATAGCATCACAACTAGGCAAATCAACATGCTCATCATCATATTTATCAGAAATAGGTAAGTCATGACATGAAGAAGTGGCACTAGCATGAAGCATGGGTATAGGTGTGTCAACATCATGCAAGCAATCATTCGAAAAATAGTCCATTAGTGGGACAAGAGAAGCACCATCACCTATGTTACCTTTGGAGCATCGCCCATGTGTTGTAGGTGAGGTGTCGAGGACCAAGTCGTGGTCATCTTCATTGTGATGGAACCATGTGGGGAGTGTAGCATCGTCCACCATGGTCATCATCATCTCCAATGGATGTATGGGCTCATCGAGGATAGGCGTGTCATCATGTAGGAGACCTAGCACCAAAGAAGAAAACACACTAGGAGTAGAGGTTAAGTCATTAGAAATCAAAGTGGCCTCACATGTCGTGTCAACTACCTCACTCACTAAGTGTTGTGGATCACTCACTCCCTCTCGGATGCTCTCACTCATATGGTTGGTGGAGTCACTCAAATGGCTCTCAACCTCACATAGGATGTGTGGCATGCTCTCAAGTGTGGGGCTAGTGGTGGTCACACTCATCCTCTCATAGGAAATGCTATCAATGTCACGTGTGGTGGAGTCACTCATGTCACTCATGTGGTGGTGGCTCTCCTCACATGGCAATTGGGGCATCTTGTCACATGTCGTTGTCGGAGGGATGTTGGTGCAAATGTATCCATGTTCAATCATGTCATGGTCGTAGCCGTGGATGAAGACCGAAGATGGCACATCATCACTCTCCTCAAAGACCAAAGATAAGGTATCATGAGCGGTCTCGTAGCTTGACTCAGAGTATGAGTCCAATATGGGTGCCGTCTTCATGTCGTTGAAGCGGTTCGTGCGCGTCGTCGTGGTCGAAGGGGATGGCCCTTGATCGACCTTCTTGTCACCGTCTTGTTGTAGGAGGCCCATATGATGTGGCACCTCGTAGCTCATCTCCATGACCGAAGGGAAATTCCCATGCTCGACCATCTTCCTTGAGGGGCTTCCGAAGATGGAAGTGTCGCTCTCGCTCGTAGGTGGTCGCCGTGTATTTGATGATGTCGATGTAGGCGAAGTCATGGGAAGTAGGTGAAGATGCCGTACGTCCAAAGGCGAAGATGCCTTGATAGCACTTGGCGAAGATGCCGAAGTGGTTGGTGTAGCCATAGCTCTATCTTGGTGGTTCTTGTCTCGCGGTCTCTCTGATGCTCATGAAGTTTGGACTTGGCGTGAAGTGGGTCTTGTTGGGACTTGTGCATTTGTGCTTGGTGAGCATCGTCATGATGATGTTGGCATTGTCGCACTTGAGCTCGTAGTAGATTTCGTTCGTCGTCGTCGTGCACATGTTGCTTGAAGGTGACTTGCCCTTCATGACTAGGTGGATCACGAACGTGATGGTGGTCGCCATGGAGATGTGGACGTGGATGACTTGCGCTTGTATCGCTTGGGCGCTCCGAAGAGGATCGATGTAATTGCTGCCGCCGTGAAGATGATGAATGGGAAGTAGACTTGATCAAGGCCCGAATCTCCTCCATTCTGGCATCGTGCTCCTTCTTTTGTGCGGAAAGCTTGTTGTCAATGTAGTCCCTTTTCCTTGTTTCGGAGTGGCGAATGTCGATGGAGAGGTTCTCGATGCACTCTCGCAATCTTGATTGTGTGCCTTGCATTTGTCGTTGTAGATCGAAGATTGACGCTTTGGTGATGTAGTTGTTCACGCCGTCGTTGTTGTCGAAGACCGGAGATGAAATGCCTTGCCTATCCATCACTCCAAGAGGAAAATGTGAGTGGTAGAAAGAGAAGAACGAATACCAAATGTATCTTGACCGAAGTTGAAAGTGGATCAATGATCACTCCAATGTGGACAAGGAAATAGCACAATTGGTACCAATTCTTGTCGGTTTCTCACACCTACACAAATAAGGCTTATGGTGAAGCTCGGTGAGGATAGTGGCACAAAATTTTGATGTAAAATGTTAGCAAGAGTCAATAATGTTGAAAGAGATTCACAAATTCGCAAGTGTAACAAGTAGACCAATAGCAATATGGGTGGCTCACGAAAACACACACACGGATAGATAAATGGGGTTGTGCATCGGGACACCTTTGCTCTGATACCACTTGATAGAGGCAAAGGTGTCCTGAAGTTTCGATGAGATGGTGGCTATCGTTTTCTGTGGGAGTCGACCTTGATGATCCGACTACAAACATGCGAGACGTCGCGCCTTAGCAATCGCTAAACCAACTTCCGAGGGTTATTGACCACGCCGGAGCACGATCAACCTGACCACGAGGGTCTGTTTCCTGCAAGCAAACGAAGAACAAGCAACAAACTGAGATTGCAATCTCGATATTGCGAATATAAGATGAAAGCTTTATTAATCTAAACAAAATCCCAACAAAAAGTTACTAGATCGATCTACTTATATAGGAGCACGAGGTGGCGGCCAAGGAGGTGGGAGGATGTCCCAAGACAGCCTAAAACTAACCCTAGGTCATACAAGGCTCATGGGCCCAAGTGGAGGTGATGCAACACCTTTGGGCTTGTAGTTTGACTTGGATTCTGCTGCAACGTCAGATTGTTTCGTCTATAACTCAACGCTCCAGAGGAATTTGAAGGTGAATCCAATTGGGTTGGAAAGAGCACGAAATCCAGTTTCCAACAAAAAAAAGAATCACCCAATTCGGAGTCCGTATGAAAAAGTAGTTGGCGTTTTGAGTCAGGTATGTGTGTGCAGCCCGAATCTGAATCCAGAACGTGAGAGACTTGGACTCTATCTTCTCTTGGACCAAAAGTGATGTGAGAGGACTTTTTGAACAGAACCTAAACTTCTCCTTTTCCCTTATCTTCATATGTGGATTGTACAAATGTCCCATACAACTGCAATTACACAAAACAAAAAAGTGTGTGAAGTATTTTTGTTCTGGATAACATAAATAGATTATTGAATAGTTTGCATTAGAAATCACCTGACAAATATGCATGTATGCAATATTTTTGGTAGTATCCAAGGTAGTCGTGTCCTCATCATCCTCCCCTTTTTGAAAAGAAAGCCGTCCTCGGCGTTGCTTGATCTGAAATGTGGCTAACAAAAGAGACAAGGCGTACATGTCGTATATGTATATGTCATCCATTTTAACTTCCCTTGATTTTTGCACATATGACACATGTATACATGAGTAACTTTCATAGTTCATAAAATCTAAAGCCAAAAAATTATCACAAGAAGTAGAAGGCATGAAAATATTGCAACTCAGTTTGCACATATAAGTGAAGCTCTTATTCATTTCAAAAGATTGGCAATGTTCATCATTAAACCATCCCAACTTTGGTGAATAAACCTAACTTGCATCAAATTTACATGCTACAACATGGTTAAATAAGCAAACATGCAATAAGTCATTGGACACAGAATCATCACCAAGATTGGAGGTCATATCAAAATGATTAAACATTGGTTCTTTTGCATCAACAATTAATTCAATGGGTGCACTCAAAATAGTTGATATATCAGTTGTTTGATCACATGACGCATTCATGACAGTAACAAGATTCTCTAAAATAGGTGGTGTGCTCAAATCAACAGGTAACTCAATACATCACGCATTCAAGTTAACTAGGAATGCATCATTCTCATGTGAAGTTATATCATCAATACCTTTACTGTTACCTTGTCGCAAAGATGTAGCTGATGTAGGTACGGACGTTGACAATGTACCATACCCTTGAGATGATGTCGCGCTCATAATCCGAGGTGCAACGGTGGAGGAACCAACCGGCGGTGGTGAGCATGAACTGGAATAGTAGTTGTTGTAGTCACCTAATGCATCCTCCTGTATCTGTCTCTCAAAGGTACAAGCACGGACATACATACCAGTAATGCAACGAGGAATATACCGAAATCTTGCCTGAATATCATGGTTCAAACCACCAAAGAATCTATTCATTGTATCATTCTCAGATTCTTCTATGTCACAATGATGCATATAAGATTTGAACTCTTGGTAGTAAGCATGAACAGTGTTGTTGCCTTGTTTAAATTGTTCAAATTTGCAAAGCAATTCACGACGATATTAAGGAGGGAAAAATTGTTGTCTCATTATAAATTTCAAAACTTTCCAAGTTGTGGGTTGGTTATCAATGTTTTTCTTACAATGTACAATCCACCAAACAGAAGCAAAACCAGTAAATGCTCTAGTGGCTGCTCGCACTCGCTCAAGTTCAGAAAAGTCATGGTGACTAAAAACTTGTTCTACTTCAAGATCCCAAGCTAGATAAGTAGTAGGATTAAATCTACCCTCAAATGACGGTAAAAAGATAACCTGACCATGTGCTTGTGTGTTGTCCCAACTCTCGTGATGGTGAAGATGTGTCCGTCGTCCAAGAACTTCTATCTTCAGAACCTGTCATGATTAGTAGAAACAAGAAAAAAAATTCAAGGATAATGTTCCTATGAACTACTAGGGTGTGGTGGTAAAGTGCTCACAGTAAAGAAAATATCAATATATTACAAGTTCTTACCAAGCAGCAGGTGGTGACAGGCAACCAGTGGTGTCAAATAACTCTGAAGATTATGTAAAGCGATTGCCAGGGGAAATACGTAAACACGGTGTAGAAATATGTGGAGCTGGGTTGGCTATATATGGTAGCAAAAGATTAGCAATAATCAATTCAGAGATGCATTGTTGAATAAACGCTCAACAATGGTACTATGCTGGTCCTAGGCTAGACTGTACTAGAGATGCGAGCCTAGAACACTAACAAAATCACGGCGCTGCACGTAAACAAGGGAGGAGCACATTCTGAATTCTTTTCCCCTTTTTTCACCTTTTTGCAATTTTTTTCTTTTTTTTCTCTAACTTTTTTCTTTTTTTTCTCTTGTTTTTTTTTTGTCTTTTTTTCTCTCTACCTCTTTCCAAAACAAACTAGATAAGATGTAGATTGGATCAAGCGAAGATGGGAACAATCTCAACTATGATTATGACAATGAACGGTGGGTAGCACGTGGAGGAAATTCATGGATGGGAGGTGGACAGCGGAAGGGATAACGATGCAGCGGCGACGTGACTACTGTGAACAGAACTCGAAACTCTAAATGACCTAGACACTAAGACCAGCAACTCGACACGACGATGCAACCGATAATTCAACTATGCAAGCAATGAAAATAAAATTGCAAAGGCTCAGACTGGCTTGGACAAAGGATGAATAGATCTAACTTTTTTTTTGGCTTTTTCTTGGACAATAGGTAAGGAAATAAATCTAATCTAGAAAAAACTGTAAATTCTCACCGAGCAGCCTGAAAATTGATACCACTTGATAGAGGCAAAGGTGTCCCGATGTTTCGTTGAGATGGTGGCTACCGTTTTCTGTCGGAGTTGACCTTGACGATCCGACTATGAAAGTGCGAGACGTCACGCCTTAGCAATCACTAAACCAACTTCCGAGGGTTATTGACCACGCCGGAGCACGATGAACCTGACCACGAGGGTCTGTTTCCTGCAAGCAAACGAAGAACAAGCAAGAAACTAAGATTTCAATCTGGATATTGCGAATATAAGATGAAAGCTTTATTGATCAAGGTGGGGTTCTGTGACACCTTGGTCTGGTCATTGAACACAAACGAAGTACGCGAAGTTGCAACTATGGCGAACTTTTAATCTAAACAAAACCCCAGCAAAAAGCTACTAGATGGATCTACTTATATAGGAGCAAGGGGTGGAGGCCAAGGAGGTGGGAGGACGTCCCAAGGCAGCCTAAAACTAACCCTAGGTCGTACAAGGCTCATGGGCCCAAGTGGAGGTGATGCAACACCTTTGGGCTTGTAGTTTGACTCGGACTCTACTGCAACGTCAGATTTTTTCGTCTATAACTCAATGCTCCGGATGAATTCGAAGGTGAATCCAATTGGTTTGGAAAGAGCACGAAATCTAGTTTCCAACAAAAAAAGAATCACCCAATTCGGAGTCCGTATGAAAAAGTTGTTGGTGTTTTGAGTCAGGTATGTCTGTGCAGTACGAATCTGAATCTTGAACGTGAGAGACTTGGACTCTATCTTCTCTTGGACCAAAAGTGACATGAGAGGACTTTTTGAACAGAACCTAAACTTCTCCTTTTCCCTTGTCTTCATATGTGGATTGTACAAATGTCCCATACAACTGCAATTACACAAAACACAAAAGTGGGTGAAGTATTTTTGTTCTGGATAACATAAATAGATTATTGAATAGTTTGCATTAGAAATCACCTGACAAATATGCATGTATGGAATATTTTTGGTCATATCCAAGGTAGTCATGTCCTCATCATCCTCCCCTTTTTGAAAAGAAATCCGTCCTCGGCGTTTCTTAATCTGAAATGTGGCTAACAAAAGAGACAAGGTGTACATGTTGTATATGTATATGTCATCCATTTTAACTTCCCTTGATTTTTGCACATATGACACATGTATACATGAGTAACTTTCATAGTTCATAAAATCTAAAGCCAAAAAATTATCACAAGAAGTAGAAGGCATGAAAATATTGCAACTCAGTTTGCACATATAAGTGAAGCTCTTATTCATTTCAAAAGATTGGCAATGTTCAGTTCATCATTAAACCATCCAACTTTGGTGATAACCTTTTGCATCAAATTTAATGCTACAACATGGTTAAATAAGCCAAACATGCAATAAGTCATTGGACACAGAATCATCACAAGATTGGAGGTCATATCAAAATGATTAAACATTGGTTCTTTTGCAATCAACAGTTAATTCAATGGGTGCACTCAAAATAAATAGTTGATATATCAGTTGTTTGATCACATGACGCATTCATGACAGTAACAAGATTCTCTAAAATAGGTGGTGTGCTCAAATCAACAGGTAACTCAATACATCACGCATTCAAGTTAACTAGGAATGCATCATTCTCATGTGAAGTTATATCATCAATACCTTTACTGTTACCTTGTCGCAAAGATGTAGCTGATGTAGGTACGGACGTTGACAATGTACCATACCCGTGAGATGATGTCGCGCTCATAATCCGAGGTGCAACGGTGGAGGAACCAACCGGCGGTGGTGAGAATGAACTGGAATAGTAGTTGTTGTAGTCACCTAATGCATCCTCCTGTATCTGTCTCTCAAAGGTACAAGCACGGACATACATACCAGTAATGCAACGAGGAATATACCGAAATCTTGCCTGAATATCATGGTTCAAACCACCAAAGAATCTATTCATTGTATCATTCTCAGATTCTTCTATGTCACAATGATGCATATAAGATTTGAACTCTTGGTAGTAAGCATGAACAGTGTTGTTGCCTTGTTTAAATTGTTCAAATTTGCAAAGCAATTCACGACGATATTAAGGAGGGAAAAATTGTTGTCTCATTATAAATTTCAAAACTTTCCAAGTTGTGGGTTGGTTATCAATGTTTTTCTTACAATGTACAATCCACCAAACAGAAGCAAAACCAGTAAATTCTCTAGTGGCTGCTCGCACTCGCTCAAGTTCAGAAAAGTCATGGTGACTAAAAACTTGTTCTACTTCAAGATCCCAAGCTAGATAAGTAGTAGGATTAAATCTACCCTCAAATGACGGTAAAAAGATAACCTGACCATGTGCTTGTGTGTGTTGTCCCAACTCTCGTGATGGTGAAGATGTGTCCGTCGTCCAAGAACTTCTATCTTTGGAACCTGTCATGATTAGTAGAAACAAGAAAAAAAATTCAAGGATAATGTTCCTATGAACTACTAGGGTGTGGTGGTAAAGCGCTCACAGTAAAGCAAATATCAATATATTACAAGTTCTTACCAAGCAGCAGGTGGTGACAGGCAACCAGTGGTGTCAAATAACACTGAAGATTGTGTAAAGCGATTGCCAGGGGAACGTACGTATACACGGTCTAGAAATATGTGGAGCTGAGTTGGCTATATATGGTAGCAAAAGATTAGCAATAATCAATTCATAGATGCAATGTTGAATAAATGCTCAACGACGGTACTGTGCTGGTCCTAGGCTAGACCGTACTAGAGACGTGAGCCTAGAACACTAACAAAATCACGGCGCTGCACGTAAACAAGGGAGGAGCACACTCTGAATTTTTTTCCCTTTTTCTCACCTTTTTGCAATTTTTTTCTTTTTTTTCTCTTGTTTTTTTCTCTGTCTTTTTTTTCTCTCTCCCTCTTTCCAAAACAAACTAGATAAGATGTAGATTGGATCAAGCGAAGATGGGAACGATCTCAACTATGATTATGACAATGAACGGTGGGTAGCACGTGGAGGAAATTGATGGATGGGTGGTGGACAGCAGAAGGGATAACAATGCAGCGGCGATGTGACTAATGTGAACAGAACTCGAAACTCTAAACGACCTAGACACTTCGACCAGCAACTCGACACGATGATGCAACCGATAATTCAACTATGCAAGCAATGAAAAGAAAATTGCAAAGGCTCAGACTGGCTTGGACAAAGGATGAATAGATCTAACTTTTTTTGTGGCTTTTTCTTGGACAATAGGTAAGGAAATAAATCTAATCTAGAAAAAACTGGAAATTCTCACTGAGCAACCTGAAAACTGATACCACTTGATAGAGGCAAAGGTGTCCCGATGTTTCGATGAGATGGTGGCTATCGTTTTCTGTGGGAGTCGACCTTAATGATCCGACTGCGAACGTGCGAGGCGTCGCGCCTTAGCAATCGCTAAACCAACTTTCGATGAGACGTTTCAATTTGGAATGTTATACATTATACCATCATGCATATCATAATTTATTTGCTTTTGGCTTTGATCCTAGAAATTCTACGCAACTCAAGGACCCACGGAGAGAGTTGGGGAATTCATTATTTTCATATTTGAGTTTTCTAAAATTTTGAAGATAGGATCATTCGATTTTAATTATTTTATCATCAATTATTTCTATTACAAAAATATGAGAGAGGGAACAAAATGACTTTCCCAAAACAAAGAAATATTGAGGATTTAATAATAAAATCAAACAAGATTTTATTTCAGAGTTTTTCGGTATTTTATTTGAAAGTAGGAAAAATGTGCGTTTTTCAAAATTGCATTTAGGCCCCAAATAAATGTTCACCTTGTGCGGCTTGATTTTAGAAGTTGGGGAAAATTTATTTCGAGATTTTTGGAGTCCGTTTAGTATTTCTTTTATTTGTTTTTCTGCGCGGAATAATTTACAAAAAACGCGAACCGACTTCAGGCCGTACCCGAGCGGGACTCCGCCCGGGGGCAGCCTTTAAATAGCGCCGCCCCGAGCCGCCCCAGCCCACCGCGCCTGAAACCCTAGCAGCTGCCGCCCGCCGCCGCCGCCCACCGGACCTGCCGCCCGAGGTTAAAAAAAGAGAGAAAAAAAGAAAAAAAATTCGTGGTTTTTTTTAGTTTCGTTTTTTTAAATAGATCTGTTTTTCCGATTTATTTATTTAGCGAGCGTTCGTCTGTTTGTTCGTTCTAGCGAATGTTCGTCGTTTTTCTTTTTCTCGGATTAAATCCACGATTTTTCTGATCGCGATTCCTGATCCGATTTTCGTTTTAGTATAACTTTTCGCTCGGTTATCGGAATCAGGCGATTCAAGCGCCTGGAGTTTCGTCTCGAAACCCACTAACCGTTTAACCAACTTAAACAAGTTTTTGCCACTATAAAAATTGCCCTAGATCCAGAATAGTAAACGAAGCCTGTTTCTTTTGCCGTTTGACTTTCGTTGCTTCATTTGATTTGATTCTTTTTGCAAACCGGAGTTCTTAAGTTGAACCTTCTCGTTAGATCTCTTATTTGATTTTTACCTGTGCATTAGATGAATACTTATTGTATGCTTGTTTGGTTTTCTACGATATAATACCCGGAGTGCGCCGCCTGTTACTTCGAATCTCTAGGTTTCGCGGATCATCAGCAAGGCAAGTAACACTTTGATCATACCTCCTACTACCCAGTTTTATTGCATCAGATCAATCCTCAAACATTGCATGATTAGGATCTAATTAAATTGTGGGATGGGAAGTAGTTGAGGTAGTACCTATTACCTGTTTATATTATCAAACCTTTGGGAGTTACTTCTACGTTTGCCTATTATGCCATGCTATGCTAGTAGACGTGGATAGGGTGAGTGATATCCATGACAGATGTGAGTTTGTTAATTAATGGTTTATCTAAGGTGGCAACTTAAACACACATCTGGGTGGATTGAGGTACCTGGGTATTCCAGGATTGCCTGTTTTTCTTTATGGACCGCCACCCAGGCCCAAAGGGATCATGAGATTTTTCATACCAGAAACTTCCGTGTGCAGCCACAAGCTATTATGGGCTCTAGCATAGTTGATTAAGTCGTGCGAACTCTTACAGGGTAGACTAGCAGATGTAGGGGAAAGTAGGTGTAACGGTCTATCCATCGTAAGGTGCTAGCGCTTGTGAAAGACTATGTCTCAGTCATCCGTCTTCTCAAACACCATGTAGTGCAAGAAACCAAACGGAGGCGATCGAGTCTTGTGGGGAAAAGTGCGCAAACCTCTGCAGAGTGTATAAACTAATCATGGTTAGCCGTGTCCCGGTTATGGACATCTTGAGTATCTAGTACTTGGATTATCATGTGAATCTCAACATGTTACTCTAAAATTTAATTTTGTGGGGTTTGTTTAATGATGCTTAATTGGGATTGAGGATGCTGTCAACCATTCTCAATGTTCAACAACCACCATGATAGTTAAATAAAATTTATTTCGTTGCAGTAGGGAAAAATTGGCTTGACGCAAAACTGTAACCATAGAGCTTTCCACCAGCCAAATATGCATATAGTATAGCTGTTTCATTCCATTACTCTCTATGTGTTACGTTGCTAGCATATTCCATGTGCTGACCCGTTTCGGGCTGCAACGTTAATGTTGCAGACTTTTCATACGACGATTAAGGAGTTTTTAGGTCGTGGTTCTATACTCAGTGATGCCGTTGGAGTTGATGGACTCACTTATCTTCTAAGCCTTCCGCTGTTATAGTTATTAGATGGCCTTATGCCATATTTATTGTAATAAGTTCTCTTTTGAGACACTCGATGTAATAAGTGTGCGATTGCTACTCTGTTATAAATCCTCCGAGTATTGTGTGGTGTCAGCATTACTGATCCAGGGATGACACCTGAGCACAGAGATCAGACTGTTTGAGGTCTGGTCGCTACAGAGATGGTCTCAGAGCACACGTTGACTGTAGGACACGACCAGTAAGCTAAAGACCTAGAACACTATTCACTCTCTT
Organism: Triticum urartu; assembly: GCF_003073215.2. Lineage (NCBI taxonomy): Eukaryota > Viridiplantae > Streptophyta > Magnoliopsida > Poales > Poaceae > Triticum > Triticum urartu. Next base: position 177,987,510 of record NC_053022.1, on the reverse strand, counting down.
CTCTTTCTGACTTCTCATATTTTCTATTCTTTAGGATGGCGGATGCAAGGAACAAGTTCACACAACCGGATGAAGATACACCCTTTGGACGTCACTTGAAGGAAGTCACTAGATACCTGAACATAGGAGTAACAAGCTTCACCGGAACCTACAGTGCCACTTTACCTGAAGAAGAGCGCTGGATGATTCAAGTTCAAGTTCCAGGAAGGACGTTCATGCCAGTCACTGAGCCCATAGAGTTTTCTTTTGATGCACCAACTTGGAGTCTAGGAAAGAGCATGGCAGCTCACATCACCATGGGACGCATTGGAGAAGTATATCGCAATGATCTCAAGGATACTATCTATCAGATTTGTGGGCACCGAGATGAGCACTGGGAGACGATCAACACCAGAAAGGATAGATCAATTGCAGCTTTTATCCAGGAGTTAAACCAGCACATTCGATGATAGGAGAACCAGATGTGTGCCGACATGATAGACCTAAAGAAGGCAAGGACAAGAATCAAAGAACTGGAGGAAGAACTCAAGGCTACACATGAAGATTATGAAGAGGAAATTGAAGTATTGGTGGAGAAGAATGACGATCTGATCAAGAAGATCGGAATATTTATTGGAAGCCCTACACCAGTAGAAGAAGACGAAGAACCCAAGGAGATTCGCCAAGAAGACTACATCATCATCGACGACACCGACTCGGACCCAGATGATAGCAATGATGACTATGTTGATGAAGCCAGAGCAGATATCACGGAGTCTGCAACCGAAGAATATTTCTAGTAGACCACCTCATCAGTAGTAGTAGTCCACCAATGTAAATACAGTAGTCCGAGCACTTTTGTGATAGTTAGATCGATTGTATGCCCTTGTTTGATTGAATGAAGTGAATTGTTTGCTTTTGCCTCATGTGCATATGTGTAGTGTTTTCTATTTAGACCCCCTCTATTCTTAACTCTCATCTTTTCTAAACCCTCAGATGCCTCCGAGACGTGACCCCGGATTTACCTCTCCACCGGAGCTCACCCAGTTGATCCAGCAGCAGAACACATTGATGCAGTTGCTAGTCCAGAGTCAGAATCAGGGGAACAACAACAACAACCCACCACCACCACCACCTGTTGATCACTTAGCCCGTTTTCTTTGGCTGAATCCGCCGGTGCTTTCCAGTAGCACCGAGCCGATAGTAGCAGATGATTGGCTCCGCAAAACAGCTAGAGAGTTCACCACAGCAGGATGCACAGATGCGGAGAAGGTGAAGTTTGCCGCACATCAGCTTGAAGGACCCGCAGCATCATGGTGGGAGAATTTCACAGCCACCTTCCCTGTCGACACTGTCACATGGGACCAGTTTCAGCAGGCTTTTCGTACTGCCCATGTTTCAACAGGAGCTATGGCCATGAAGAAGCGAGAGTTTCGCAACTTGCGCCAAGGAGGACGGACAGTTGGCCAGTATGTGGAGGACTTTAGTAAATTAGCACGTTATGCCCCAGATGACGTTGCTACAGATGCAGCTAAGCAGGAGAAGTTTCTGGAAGGACTGAATAATGAGTTGAGCATGCAGTTGATGGTAGCAACCTTCAACAACTACCCGGAGTTGGTAGATCGTGCTCTTATGATTGAAGGGAAGAAGCAGCAGATTGAGAATCGCAAGAGGAAGTATGGACAAGGGAAGTACAATTCCGGAGCTCAGCAGAAGCCACATTTTACCCCTAGACTGGGGGGACATTTTCAGCATACCCATGGAGGAGGTGGCTCGCACAATCACAATGGCACCAAGAATGGTAATGGGAATGGAGGAAGCAACGGCCAGAACCGTAGCAACCCATCAACCCCAGCCAAGAAAGACCTGAGCCAAGTCACTTGCTTTAAGTGTCAAAAGATCGGACATTATGCCAATGAATGTCCTGAAGGCCAGAATGGCAATGGAAGCTCTGGGAAGAAGCCGAACCCTTTCAGCAGGGGACAGGTGAACCACGTTAACGTGGAGGAGGTTGAAGAACAACCAGATGTAGTAATCGGTAAGTTTTTGGTTAAGTCATTTACTACACTCATTCTTTTTGATACTGGTGCATCGCATTCATACATATCAAGAGGATTTGTGGATAAGTATAACTTGCCCACTAAGGTTCTTAGAACACCTATGCTAGTAAGCTCACCAGGAGTGGAGTATATGGCCAGTCAAGGATGTTTTCAAGTGCCATTGAGTATAGGTAGGCATGTGTTTCCCTCGGATTTAATCATTTTGGAATCACAAGGATTGGATGTAATTCTGGGTATGGATTGGCTGTCGATGTATGGAGGAAACATCGATTGCGCCAGTAAGACAATTTTGCTTACCACCCCAGAAGGGAGAAGGATCAAGTATGTATCCCGACATATGCCAAAAGGGACTCAAGTAAATTGCTTAATAGGAGTTTTGTAGGAGGAAGTACCAGTGGTAAGGGATTTCCCTGAAGTATTTCCAGAAGAGTTGCCAGGCATGCCACCGGATAGAGATATTGAGTTTTTGATTGAGCTATTACCAGGCACAGGGCCAATATCAAAGAGACCATACAGGATGCCTGCAAAGGATTTGGTGGAGATTAAGAAGCAGATTAAGGAGTTACTGGATAAAGGTTATATTCGCCCAAGTTCTTCGCCTTGGGGATCACCGGTACTTCTAGTGGAGAAAAAGGATGGATCGTTAAGGATGGTTGTTGATTATCGAGGATTGAATGAAGTAACCATCAAGAACAAGTACCCACTACCAGTGATCAATTATCTGTTTGATCGATTGCAAGGAACTAAGGTATTTTCCAAGATCGATCTGCGATCAGGATACCACCAGTTGAAGATTCGAGAATAGGATATACCTAAGACAGCTTTTACCACCAGGTATGGGTTGTACGAGTATACCGTTATGTCATTTGGTCTGACTAACGCACCTGCCTATTTTATGAACATGATGAACAAAGTTTTTATGGAGTTCTTTGATAAGTTCATCGTGGTGTTCATTGATGATATTCTGGTTTACTCGAAGAATGAAGAGGAGCATAAGGAGCATTTGTGATTGGTACTTGAGAAGCTCAAAGAACATTAGTTGTATACCAAGTTCAGCAAATGTGAGTTTTGGTTGAAGGAAGTAGGATTCCTCGGACACGTTATATCCGCAGAAGGTATAGCAGTAGATCCCACTAAGATTGACACTGTGTCAAATTGGGAAGTACCAACCATAGTTGGTGAGATCCGGAGTTTCCTTGGACTCGCAAGATACTACCAGAGATTTATTGAGAATTTCTCAAAGATTGCGAAGCCTATGACTGAGTTATTAAAGTAGGATACCAAGTTCTTATGGACCGAGGAGTGTGAGGCTAGTTTCCAGGAGTTGAAGAAATGCTTGGTTACTTCACCAGTGTTGATTTTGCCAGACCAGACCAAGGATTATGAGGTGTATTGTGATGCTTCACGTCGAGGACTTGGAGCAGTGCTTATGCAGGAAGGGAGAGTTGTTTCATATGCCTCAAGACAACTTAAGCCTCATGAGTTGAATTATGCTACACATGATTTGGAGTTAGCAGCCGTAGTGCATGCACTGAAGACTTGGAGACATTTTCTGATTGGAAACCATTGCGAGATGTACACAGATCACAAGAGTTTGAAATACATTTTCACGCAGAAGGAGTTAAACCTCAGACAAAGGAGATGGTTAGAGCTCATCAAGGATTATGATATGAGATTGCATTACCATCCCAGGAAGGCTAATGTAGTAGCTGACGCATTGAGCCATAAGAGCCATGTCAATACATTAATGATGGGAGAAATACCAAGGGAGTTAGCCGAAAATCTTTGAGAGTTATGTTTGGAAATAGTTCTGAGAGGCTATGTAGCAGCATTGGAGATTCATTCAATTTTGATGGGTAGAATCAGAGAAGCTCAGAAGACTGACAAGGAGATTGCCTCAATAAAGGAGAAAATAAGTGAAGGAAAGGCCAAAGGATTTCGTGAGGATGAGCACGAGACCGTATGGTTTGAAGACCGTGTTTATGTGCCCAATGACCCGGAGATCAGGAAGTTGATTCTGCAAGAGGCACACGATTCACCATATTCGATTCACCCAGGGAGTACCAAGATGTATTTGGATTTGAAGGATATTTTCTGGTGGACTGGAATGAAGAAAGATATTGCGGAGTATGTAGCAGTTTGTGATGTATGTCAGAGAGTAAAGGCAGAGCATCAGAAGCCAGCAGGATTGCTACAACCATACCCGAATGGAAGTGGGATAAGTTAGGCATGGATTTTATCATGGGATTACCCAGGACTCGTTCAGGCTATGACTCAATGTGGGTTGTAGTTGATCGGTTGACGAAAGTAGCTCATTTCATCCCGGTAAAGACCACTTATACCAGTGGAAAGTTGGCAGAGATATATATGACCAGAATCGTTAGTCTGCATGGAGTTCCAAGGAGCATAGTATCAGATAGAGGAACCCAATTTACATCAATGTTCTGGAATCAGTTGCATGAAACTTTGGGAACCAGACTAGAGTTCAGCACAACTTTTCATCCACACACAGATGGATAGACCGAGAGAGTTAATCAGATTTTGGAGGATATGCTAAGAGCTTGTGTGCTAGATTATGGATCTAGTTGGGACGACAATTTGCCATATGCAGAATTCTCTTACAACAATAGCTATCAATCCAATTTGAAGATGGCCCCTTTCGAAGCCTTGTACGGAAGGAGGTGCAGGACACCGTTGTCGTGGGATGAAGTTGGAGACCGCCAGTTGTTTGGACCTGACTTGATTAAGGAGTCTGAACAGAAGGTGAAATTGATTCGCGATAGGCTCAAGATAGCCCACTCCAGACAGAAGAGTTATGCAGATTCTAAACGCAAGGAGACAGTTCACGAAGTTGGAGATATAGTTTATCTTCGAGTATCCCCACTTCGGGGAACAAAGCGCTTTGGTGTTAAAGGAAAGTTAGCGCCACGTTTTGTAGGACCATACCGAGTATTGGAACGTATGGGAGAAGTAGCCTACAAGTTGGAATTGCCTGAAGGATTGTCAGGAGTTCATGATGTGTTCCACGTTTCTTAGTTGAAGAAGTGCCACGCGGAGATGGCTGACATACCCTTGAGAGACACCATGCCATTGGAAGCAATTCAGTTGGATAATGATTTGACCTATGAGGAGAAACCTGTAAAGATTCTCGAGTTTGCCAGCCGAGTCACCCGCAGAAAGGTTATCAAGTTTTGTTAGGTTCAGTGGAGCCACCACACGGAGGATGAAGCCACCTAGGAGCGAGAGGAAGATTTGCTAAAGGACCACCTCACCTATTTTCTAGCCAACCCGAATCTCGAGGGCGATATTCATCTTAAGGGGGGTAGGTTTGTAACATCCCAAATTTTCAATTTGGAATGTTATACATTAGACCATCATGCATATCATAATTTATTTGCTTTTGGCTTTGATCATAGAAATTCTACGCAAGTCAAGTACCCACGGAGAGAGTTGGGGAATTCATTATTTTCATATTTGAGTTTTCTCAAATTTTGAACATAAGATCATTCGATTTTAATTATTTTATCATCAATTATTTCTATTACAAAAATATGAGAGAGGGAATAAAATGACTTTCCCAAAATAAAGAAATATTGAGGATTTAATAATAAAATCAAACAAGATTTTATTTCGGAGTTTTTCGATATTTTATTTGAATTTAGGAAAAATGTGCATTTTTCAAAATTGCATTTAGGCCCCAAATAAATGTTCACCTTGGGCGGCTTGATTTTAGAAGCCCGGGAAAATATAATTCGGGATTTTTGGAGTCTGTTTAGTATTTCTTTTATTTGTTTTTCTGCGCAGAATAATTTAAAAAAAACACGAACCGACTTCGGGCCGTACCCGAGCGGGACTCCGCCCGGGGGCAGCCTTTAAATAGCGCCGCCCCGAGCCGCCCAAGCCCACCGCGCCCGAAACCCTAGCCGCCGCCGCCCGAGGTAAAAAAAAGAGAGAGAAAAAAGAGAAAAAAAAATCATGGTTTCATCATTAAACCATCCCAACTTTGGTGAATAAACCTAACTTGCATCAAATTTACATGCTACAACATGGTTAAATAAGCAAACATGCAATAAGTCATTGGACACAGAATCATCACCAAGATTGGAGGTCATATCAAAATGATTAAACATTGGTTCTTTTGCATCAACAATTAATTCAATGGGTGCACTCAAAATAGTTGATATATCAGTTGTTTGATCACATGACGCATTCATGACAGTAACAAGATTCTCTAAAATAGGTGGTGTGCTCAAATCAACAGGTAACTCAATACATCACGCATTCAAGTTAACTAGGAATGCATCATTCTCATGTGAAGTTATATCATCAATACCTTTACTGTTACCTTGTCGCAAAGATGTAGCTGATGTAGGTACGGACGTTGACAATGTACCATACCCGTGAGATGATGTCGCGCTCATAATCCGAGGTGCAACGGTGGAGGAACCAACCGGCGGTGGTGAGCATGAACTGGAATAGTAGTTGTTGTAGTCACCTAATGCATCCTCCTGTATCTGTCTCTCAAAGGTACAAGCACGGACATACATACCAGTAATGCAACGAGGAATATACCGAAATCTTGCCTGAATATCATGGTTCAAACCACCAAAGAATCTATTCATTGTATCATTCTCAGATTCTTCTATGTCACAATGATGCATATAAGATTTGAACTCTTGGTAGTAAGCATGAACAGTGTTGTTGCCTTGTTTAAATTGTTCAAATTTGCAAAGCAATTCACGACGATATTAAGGAGGGAAAAATTGTTGTCTCATTATAAATTTCAAAACTTTCCAAGTTGTGGGTTGGTTATCAATGTTTTTCTTACAATGTACAATCCACCAAACAGAAGCAAAACCAGTAAATTGCTCTAGAGGCTGGCTCGCACTCGCTCAAGTTCAGAAAAGTCATGTGACTGAAAACTTGTTCTACTTCAAGCTCCCAAGCTAGAATAAGTAGTAGGATTAATCTAACCCTCAAATGACGGTAAAAAGAATAACCTGACCATGTGCTTGTGTGTGTTGTCCCAACTCTCGTGATGGTGAAGATGTGTCCGTCGTCCAAGAACTTCTATCTTCGGAACCTGTCATGATGTAGTAGACCAAGAAAAAAAAATTCAAGATAATGTTCCTATGAACTACTAAGGGTGTGGGTGGTAAAGGCGCTCACAGTAAAGGCAAAATATCAATATATTACAAGTTCTTACCAAGCAGCAAGGTGGTGACAGGCAACCCAGTGGTGTCAAATAACTCTGAAGATTGTGTAAGCGATTGCCAGGGGAACGTACGTATACACGGTGGTAGAAATATGTGGAGCTGGGTTGCTATATATGGTAGCAAAAGATTTAGCAATAATCAATTCAGGAGATTGGCCAATTGTTGAATAAACCGCTCAACGACGGTACTGTGCTGGTCCTAGGCTAGACCGTACTAAGAGACCGCGAGCCTAAGAACACTAAACAAAAATCACCGGCGCTGGCACGTAAACAAGGGAGGAGCACACTCTGAATTTTTTTCCCTTTTTCTCACCTTTTTGCAATTTTTTTCTTTTTTTTCTCTTGTTTTTTTCTCTGTCTTTTTTTTCTCTCTCCCTCTTTCCAAAACAAACTAGATAAGATGTAGATTGGATCAAGTGAAGATGGCTTCTCTCTTTTTTCCGGTCCGGGACGTGCAAGCGTGGCGCCACTTGTCCAGTCACACGGGGCGTCCGCCGGTACGGCGGTTCGGTTGGTTTTTTTCAAAGAACCTCTAATTGTGCGACGAACAACTCAGAATACTAACCATTCCCGGATATTATACTTTCCCGGCTTCTAAAGATCAAAGCCGCCCACGTGACTACTAGTTGTTGGGCCATCTCAACTCTCACACACAACGCCAATTGTTTCCTGAAATTCAATAATAAATAAACCCGGAAGATAGAATCTGGTTTGCCATTTCTTAATAACTCCAAGCAAAGTCATTTCTTCATTATCTCCATAAGTAAATCAGAAATAATGATAAATAATGTAAAAACGAAAATGACTAATTCAAAAATTTGAGAAACCCAAAATATGAATAATAATCATATCCAACCCCCGTGGTACCTTGAATGAACCTAGAATCATATCAAAGCCAAAGCCGAAATAAAGTATGAATGCAGACGTAAGGAGTAAGAAGCGTGAGGAACACACAATCCTAGATATAGGATGGCAGAGGAGACAGCAAGAGGGATACATGCAGCGGCGATGTGACTAATGTGATACAGAACTCGATCCTAAACGCCCTAGACATCTCGATTACCACAACTCGACACGATGATCGACCGATATTTCAACTATGCAAGGCATAGGCCAACACCCCCCCACCACCATCTCATCGAAACATCGGGACACCTTTGCCTTTATCACAGATTGGATCAAGCGAAGATGTGAACGATCTCAACTATTATTATGACAATGAATGGTGGGTAGCACGTGGTGGAAATTGATGGATGGGTGGTGGACAGCGGAAGAGATAATGATGCAGCGGTGGCGTGACTAATGTGAACAGAACTCGAAACTCTAAACGAACTAGACACTAAGACCAGCAACTCGACACGACGATGCAACCGATAATTCAACTATGCAAGCAATGAAAAGAAAATTGCAAAGGCTCAGACTGGCTTGGACCAAGGATGAATAGATCTAACTCTTTTTTGTGGCTTTTTCTTGGACAATAGGTAAGAAAATAAATCTAATCTAGGAAAACTGGAAATTCTCACTGAGCAACCTGAAAACTGATACCACTTGATAGAGGCAAAGGTGTCCCGATTTCGATGAGATGGTGGCTATCGTTTTCTGTGGGAGTCGACCTTAATGATCCGACTGCGAACGTGCGAGGCGTCGCGCCTTAGCAATCGCTAAACCAACTTTCGATGAGAGTTTCAATTTGGAATGTTATACATTATACCATCATGCATATCATATTTTATTTGCTTTTGGGCTTTGATCCTAGAAATTCTACGCAACTCAAGGACCCACGGAGAGAGTTGGGGATTTCGTTATTTTCATATTTGAGTTTTCTCAAATTTTGAGAATAGGATCATTTGATTTTAATTATTTTATCATCAATTATTTCTATTACAAAAATATGAGAGAGGGAATAAAATGACTTTCCCAAAATAAAGAAATATTGAGGATTTAATAATAAAATCAAACAAGATTTTATTTCAGAGTTTTTCGGTATTTTATTTGAATTTAGGAAAAATGTGCGTTTTTCAAAATTGCATTTAGGCCCCAAATAAATGTTCACCTTGTGCGGCTTGATTTTAGAAGGGAAAATTTATTTCGGGATTTTTGGAGTCCGTTTAGTATTTCTTTTATTTGTTTTTCTGCGCGGAAAAAAAAAACGCGAACCGACTTCGGGCCGTACCCGAGCGGGACTCCGCCCGGGGGCAGCCTTTAAATAGCGCCGCCCCGAGCCGCCCCAGCCCACCGCGCCGAAACCCTAGCCGCCGCCCGCGCCGCCGCCGCCGGACCCGCCGCCCGAGGTAAAAAAAGAGAAAAAGAAAAAAAGTCACGGTTTTATTTTTTAGTTTCGGTTTTTTTAAATAGATCGGTTTTTCCGATTTATTTATTTAGCGAGCGTCGTTCGTTTTCGTTCTAGCGAACGTTCGTCGTTTTTCTTTTTCTCGGATTAAATCCGCGATTTTTCTGATCGCGATTCCTGATCCGATTTTCGTTTTAGTATAACTTTTCGCTCGTTTATCGGAATCAGGCGATTCAAGCGCCTGGAGTTTCGTCTCGAAACCCTCTATCCGTTTAACCAACTTAAACAAGTTTTTGCCACTGTAAAAATTGCCCTAGATCCAGAATAGTAAACGAAGCCTGTTTCTTTTGCCGTTTGACTTTCGTTGCTTCGTTTGATTTGATTCTTTTTGCAAACCGGAGTTCTTAAGTTGAACCTTCTGGTTAGATCTCTTATTTGAGTTTTACCTGTGCATTAGATGAATACTTATTGTATGCTTGTTTGTTTGTCTGCGATAGAATACCCGGAGTGCGCCGCCTGTTACTTCGAATCTCTAGGTTTCGCGGATCATCAGCAAGGCAAGTAACACTTTGATCATACCTCCTACTACCCAGTTTTATTGCATTAGATCAATCCTCAAACATTGCATGATTAGGATCTAATTAAATTGTGGGATGGGAAGTAGTTGAGGTAGTACCTATTACCTGTTTATTATCAAACCTTTGGGAGTTACTTCTACGTTTGCTTATTATGCCATGCTATGCTAGTAGACGTGGATTGGGTGAGTGATATCCATGACAGATGTGAGTTTGTTAATTAATGGTTTATCTAAGGTGGCAACTTAAACACACATCTGGGTGGATTGAGGTACCTGGGTATTCCAGGATTGCCTGTTTTCTTTATGGACCGCCACCCAGGCCCAAAGGGATCATGAGATTTTTCATACTAGAAACTTCCGTGTGCAGCCACAAGCTATTATGGGCTCTAGCATAGTTGATTAAGTCGTGCGAACTCTTACAGGGTAGACTAGCAGATGTAGGGGAAAGTAGGTGTAACGGTCTATCCATCGTAAGGTGCTAGCGCTTGTGAAAGACTATGTCTCAGTCATCCGTCTTCTCAAACACCATGTAGTGCGAGAAACCAAACGGAGGCGATCGAGTCTTGTGGGGAAAAGTGTGCAAACCTCTGCAGAGTGTATAAACTAATCATGGTTAGCCGTGTCCCTGGTTATGGACATCTTGAGTATCTAGTACTTGGATTATCATGTGAATCTCAACATGTTACTCTAAAATTTAATTTTGTGGGGTTTGTTTAATGATGCTTAATTGGGATTGAGGATGCTGTCAACCATTCTCAATGTTCAACAACCACCATGATAGTTAAATAAAATTTATTCCTTTGCAGTAGGGAAAAATTGGCTTTATGCAAAACTGTAACCATAGAGCTTTCCACCAGCCAAATATGCATATAGTATAGCTGTTTCATTCCATTACTCTCTATGTGTTACGTTGCTAGCATATTCCATGTGCTGACCCGTTTCGGGCTGCAATGTTAATGTTGCAGACTTTTCAGACGATGATTAAGGAGTTTTTAGGTCATGATTCTATACTCAGTGATGCCGTTGGAGTTGATGGACTCACTTATCTTCTAAGCCTTCCGCTGTTATAGTTATTAGATGGCCTTAAGCCATATTTATTGTAATAAGTTCTCTTTTGAGACACTCGATGTAGTAAGTGTGTGATTGCTACTCTGTTATAAATCCTCCGAGTACTGTGTGGTCTCAGCATTACTGATCCAGGGATGACACCTGAGCACAGATATCAGACTGTTTGAGGTCTGGTCGCTACAACGACCAACCTGACCACGAGGGTCTGTTTCCTGCAAGCAGATGAAGAACAAGCAAGAAACTAAGATTACAATCTGGATATTGCGTATATAAGATGAAAGCTTTATTGATCAAGGTGGGGTTCTGTGACGCCTTGGTCTGGTCGTTGAATACAAACGAAGTACGCGAAGTTGTAGCTATGCCGAACTTTTAATCTAAACAAAACCCCAGCAAAAAGCTACTAGATCGATCTACTTATATAGGAGCAAGGGGTGGCGGCCAAGGAGGTGGGAGGACGTCCCAAGGCAGCCTAAAACTAACCCTAGGTCGTACAAGGCTCATGGGCCCAAGTGGAGGTGATACAACACCTTTGGGCTTGTAGTTTGACTCGGATTCTGCTGCAACGTCATATTGTTTCGTCTATAACTCAACGCTCCGGAGGAATTTGAAGGTGAATCCAATTGGGTTGGAAATAACACGAAATCCAGTTTCCAACAAAAAAAAGAATCACCCAATTCGGAGTCCGTATGAAAAAGTAGTTGGCGTTTTGAGTCAGGTATGTGTGTGCAGCCCGAATCTGAATCCAGAACGTGAGAGACTTGGACTCTATCTTCTCTTGGACCAAAAGTGACGTGAGAGGACTTTTTGAACAGAACCTAAACTTCTCCTTTTCCCTTATCTTCATATGTGGATTGTACAAATGTCCCATACACCTGCAATTACACAAAACACAAAAGTGTGTGAAGTATTTTTGTTCTGGATAACATAAATAGATTATTGAATAGTTTGCATTAGAAATCACCTGACAAATATGCATGTATGCAATATTTTTGGTCGTATCCAAGATAGTCATGTCCTCATCAATGGTGGTGGTTGATGAAGAAGCGACCGTCCCTAAGTAGCCTAGACACCTGAGGAGACTCAAATCACTCCTCAAGCAACCACTAATGCGATGGGGAACAAAATTGGTTAGGTTGCGGAAGGCTATGGTGGTGTAGTAGATGATGTGGTGGAAGCCCTAGGCAAAGATGCCAAGGTTCCAAAAGTTTGATGGAGTCAAATGGTGTTGAAACCTATGTATATGGATGGGGGATGTCAATAGCTACTCAACGAGCTAAAGAACGCGAAAATCGGACTCCAGATGTGAAAGTTATGGTCAAAACTGTCAATCAGCCGAGGCTGAAACTGGGAGGGGCGGTTGTACCGCTGCTGGAGCGTCCTGGGGTTCCAGTTTTAGCTGGCAACAGTATCAGGTTATGGGGGAGCAGTTGTACCGCCTCGGGGGCCGGTTGTACCGCTGGTGTTGGGAAAAATTCTCAGATCTAGATCGGGGATGAACTTGGGGCGGAAATGGATGATCTCGGGGGCAAAATTTGATGGATTTCGTGGATGGAAAGTGGGGAAACTTGGGGAGATGCTAGATCCACTTGAAACCAAGCAAATCCATGGATCAAAATCAACAAAACATCATCAAACCAACAAATCACAAAAAAAATTGGGGCTATTTTTGGTGGGGATTTTCGAAATTGAGAAAGAACACAACAGAATTAGGCTAGAAAACAACGAGGGGAGGCTCCGAAATCGTGATCAACGTGGCTCTAGATACCAAGATGATGTAGGGTGGAACCCTAGAGGGACGATATTTCATGAAAGGAGAGGATCCCGTGATGAACACGAAGAACACGAGGAGGGAAACGAGGGGAAAATCACAAGGGGAACACAAGAGAACACTCAAACCAACAAGAATGATCACACATGCGCTAGGCCCATGAACACAAAGGAAGATACAAGATCCAAAGTCAACAACGGACGATACAAGAGGTAGCCGATATTCTTTGTGAGGAGGTCTTGAAGTTCTTCTCCAAAAGGAGGTCTTGAATCCAAAGGGATCTTCTCCGTACAGGCCGCAGTCTCTCTCGTGGAGTAGATCCAATATGGATAAGCGTAGCTCTATCTCTCAAATGAGCTAAACCAACGCTAACCCTAGTACGGAGCTAAGGGACAAGTATTTATAGTCCAAGGGGTAAGTTGGGGGATACATGGGGTGAAACCCCTTTCACTACGCCCAAGCAGGGCGATAGTACCGGTCATGGGAGCGTTTGTACCACTGGGCGCTCAGGTACTGGTTCCTGGAGGTGCTTCCGGATGTGCTCAGCAGTTGTACCGGTGCTTGGGGCGGTTGTACCGGTCAGGTGGCTGTTACGGGGATAAACCGGTGCTGCACCGGCCTTGCAACGCTCGATCACAGAAGCTTGGCCGTTTGTTGGGCGGTGGTTGAGCGGTTGCACTGCTTGTGGGCTTTCAGTGGTAGTACCGCTTGGTGTGGGCGGTAGTACCGCTCGGGCTGTAGCAGCTGGCTCTCCTTCCCTTGCTCCCGCGCACACATGGCCTTGGTCCTTAGGCTCTTAGGAATTTGTTATACATTCTGATCATGAATCTTTGAAACACATTAAAAGTCAAGCAAAATTGAACCGTGGACATGCTAAATGGGTTGAATTCATTGAGACTTTCCCTTATGTCATTAAACACAAGAAGGGTAAAGAAAATGTTATTGCTGATGCATTGTCTCGTCGTTATACTATGCTTTCACAACTTGATTTTAAAATATTTGGTTTGGAGACCATCAAAGATCAATATGTTCATGATGCTGAATTTAAAGATGTATTGCAGAATTGTAAGGAAGGGAGAACTTGGAACAAGTTCGTTCTTAACGATGGATTTGTGTTTCGTGCTAACAAGCTATGCATTCCAGCTAGCTCCGTTCGTCTTTTGTTGTTGCAAGAGGCGCATGGAGGAGTATTAATGGGACACTTTGGCGTCAAGAAGACGGAGGATATACTTGCTACACATTTCTTTTGGCCAAAGATGAGACGGGATGTTGAGCGTTTTGTTGCTCGCTGCACTACATGTCAAAATGCTAAGTCACGACTCAATCCTCATGGTTTATATATGCCTTTGCCTGTACCTAGTGTTGGGAGGATATATCTATGGACTTTGTTTTAGGTTTACCTTGAACAAAGAAGGGGAGGGATAGCATATTTGTTGTCGTGGATAGGTTCTCAAAAATGGCACACATTATACCATGTCATAAAAGCGATGATGCTGTTAATGGTGCTGATTTGTTATTTCGTGAAATTATTCGCTTGCATGGTGTGCCAAATACTATTGTTTCAGATTGTGATACTAAATTTCTTAGCCACTTTTGGAGATGTTTATGGGCTAAGTTGGGGACTAAGCTGCTTTTTAGTACTACTTGTCACCCCCAAACTGATGGACAAACTAAAGTAGTCAATAGAACATTTGTCTACTATGCTTAGGGCTGTTTTGAAGAATAACAAGAAAATGTGGGAAGAATGCTTGCCTCATATTGAATTTGCTTATAATCGTTCATTGCATTCTACTACTAAGATGTGCCCTTTTGAAATTGTGTATGGTTTCCTACCTCGTGCACCTATTGATTTGTTGACTCTTCCATCTTCGGAGAAGGTTAATTTTGATGCTAAAGAACGTGCTGAATTGATTTTAAAAATGCATGAGTTAACTAAGGAAAACATTGAGCGTATGAATGCTAAATATAAACTTGCTGGAGATAAGGTTAGAAAAAATGTTGTGTTTGCACCTGGAGATCTTGTTTGGTTACATTTGCGTAAGGATAGATTTCCTAATTTGCGCAAATCAAGGCTAATGCCACGTGCTGATGGTCCTTTTAAGGTGTTAGAGAAAATAAATGATAATGCATATAAACTTGAGCTCCCTGCAGATTTTGGGGTTAGTCCCACTTTTAACATTGCAGATTTGAAGCCTTATTTGGGTGAGGATGATGAACTTTCGTCGAGGATGACTTCAATTCAAGAAGGGGAGGATGATGAGGACATCAATACCATTGTTACACCCACAGCCCCTACTGCTATACATACTGGACCGATTACTAGAGCTCGCGCACCCCAATTGAATTATCAGGTACTTTTGTTTCTTGGTAACGATTCTAATGTTCATGAGAATATGATGCTGCCTAAATTGGATACATTTGTTTTGCTTACAAATGAAGGGCCTAGCTTGGACAAGAAAGATGAACCTTGGAGCAAGTTCAAGCATGGAGATGATGGCATGCGCAAGGGGAACAAGAACTGAGTTACAAGTGATGATTCCAGGACTTTGAAGCCACCATAATGAGTGCATGAAGCATGGGACGAAATATACAAGATGCCACTTCTTAAATTTCGTCCAGAGACTATTTTAGGTGCTGCGTCACCTTATTATTGGGCCAGGCCCATGTATTTTCGAAGTACTTAAGTATAGGCTGATTTTTAGAGTCAGTATGTGTGGGGAAACAAGAGTTAGGGTTGGTTTCGGACCCCTCCACCAAGGGCCACGAAATTTCCCCTCTCTCCTCCATATATACAGCCCTTAGGGCATCATTTAGACTTTGGGTTTTGTTTAGATTAAAGGTTCGCCATAGATGCAACTTCGCGTACTTCGTTTGTGTTCAACGACCAGACCAAGGCGTCACAGAACCCCACCTTGATCAATAAAGCTTTCATCTTATATTCGCAATATCCATATTGCAATCTCAGTTTCTTGCTTGTTCTTCATTTGCTTGCAGGAAACAGACCCTCGTGGTCAGATTGATCGTGCTCCGGCGTGGTCAACAACCCTCGGATGTTGGTTTAGCGATTGCTAAGGCGCGACATCTCGCACGTTCGTAGTCGGATCGTCAAGGTCGACTCCCACAGAAAACAATAGCCACCATCTCATCGAAACATCGGGACACCTTTGCCTCTATCATCAGAGATCGAGCTTCGCTCATCCATCCGGATCTACTCCACGAGAGAGACCGCGGCCCCTCTTCGAAGAAGATCCACTTGGATTCAAGACCTCCTCGCTGAGAAGATCCCCCCGTGGATTCAAGACCTCCTCACGGAGAAGAACCGGCGACCCTTTGTATCGTCCTTAGTTGTCCGTGGATTCGTGTATCGTTCTATGTACCCGAGGATCTAGCACATGTGTGACTTGTTCTTGTTAGTTTGAGTGTTCCTCTTGTGTTTCCCCTTGTGTTTTCCCTCGTTTCCTTCCTCGTGTTCTTCGCGTTCTTCGCGGGATCCACTCCTTTCATGAAAGATCGGGCGATTAGGGTTCTACCCTACATCATCTTGGTATCTAGAGCAAGGTTGATCATTATTTCGGAGCCTCCCCATTGTGTTTCTAGCCTAATTTTGTTGTTTTTCGTCCTAATCCAAAAATCCCCACCAAAAATAGCCCCAATTTTTTTTTGTGATTTGTTTGTGTGTTGAGATTTTGTTGGTTTTGATCCGTGAATTTTGTGTGTGGCTCATAGATCTAGCCTCCCCACCTTTCTTTTCCTCTAATTTCTTCTTTTTCCCCTTCGGATTTGGGCCTTTCCCCCAGTTTTTCCGCCCAAATCCACGATCCCAAAGTCTCTGTGCTTGGCAGAATACCGACTACCGGAACTTCCGGTCCAGCCCGGACCTTCCCCGAAACCTCCGGACCCCGGACCCTCCGTCTTGCCCGGAACTTCCGGCTTCGACAGAAAGTTCGCACTACTTCCACAACTCCGCCCAAATTCCACCAAATTTTGTTCCGGTGCTCACCATATACCATATATACTTCCTCATACCTCCTCCACTTCCGCATAACCCAACTATTTTTAGACCGTTTCGCTCTCCGACACAATTGCTACTTTGAAGTTTGAGAATTTTAGTTGTGGTACCGTATCCTTTTGTGTTTCGGCTATCTAGGTACGGTTCGACATCGACATCACCACTGCTCATCTCCGCCACGGACACGTCATCAACAACGACCACCTCGACTACGACTTGGTACTCGTGCCACCATTTTGACACCATACCGGAAGAAAGACCGGTAACCTCATCTTGGTATTGGACATATCACTCTTGCCACTACATTTATAGCCATCATAGCCTTACTCCTTTGCGTTGCTTACCCATCGAGACTAGCCATTGAGTATTGCCGGCAACGGGACTTGTGCACATTAGTGATCATACTTCCCATAACATACATACATCATTGTTGCCTATATTGGTATCATCTCTTGTGTCACAAAGTTGTCATCGCATACTCACTTGCTATCTTGGTTCGTCAAGCATTGCATGAGAAAAGAGCTCAAACATCAAAGAGCCAGCCAAGATTTTAAGCAAAGAGGAAAGATAAGCAAAGAGCTTTTAAGCAAGAACCATAGCATCATACAACATTAAGATTGTCATACTCGATCATCCTGGATCATATCATAGCAACAACTTGCATTCAAAATATTTGGGATAGAAGTCATTGCATTTTTGCTAAGTAGATTGTGCACAAGTTCTTGTATCCGCCTATCGTGCAATCGTGCTAGCGTCTCTCTAGTGTTGTGCAACAAGAGAATTTTTGTGGATTCCACATTTTGGCTCACCCTTGGTTGCACAACCCCACTTATCTTTTTGCGTGTGTGTTTCCGTGTACCTTATATGCTTGGTCTACTTGTTACATTGCATCTCGCGAATCTTTTCCAACATTATTGAAGCTCACTTACAATTGCATCAAATTTTCTACCACCATCCTAACCAAGCTCCACCAAAATCTTTTACTTGTGTAGGTGTGAGAAACCGACAAGAACTCGTACCAATTGTGCTATTTCCTTGTCCTACATTGGAGTGATCCTCGATCCACTTTCAACTTCGGTCAAGACACATTTGGTACTCATTCCTCTCTTTCTACCACTCACATTTGTCTTGGAATGATGGATAGGCCAAGTACTTCTACCAACCCACTCTTCATGGAGCAAGACGACGACATGAACTCCTTCGTCACCAAGAGTCATCTCTTTGGTGCACAACATGCTTTGCATCAAGAGCAACAAGCTATGAGTGAACGCATCGACAACCTTGCCGCCGACTTGCGACTTTCTGAGCAACTTACAAGGGACTACATCGACCACAAGCTCGACGATCACAAGCAAGAGAATGACGCAAGGATGGACGAGATTCGTGCTTTGTTGCTCAACCGCTCTTCTTCCACTTCAAGAAGGAGCTGTTCAAGTCGCCATTCCAACTCAAGTACACCGACATCGAACACTCTTCGTCGAGCCGTGTGCACCGACTGTCAAGCAAACCTCAATCCGCTTCGGGATACCGACTCTCAAGAGCGCCGACGACGTCAAGCCGAAGAAGCCTTTGCGCTAGCTCGAGAACGGCAACAACAACGCCAACATGAAGAGGAAGAACGCGTGCGTCTACACCAAAATGCACAAGATGCCAAGGCTCAACGTCAAGAACAACAACTCCATGACGCTCAAGCACTTGAGGCGCAACAAGCTCTACGCGATGCGAGTTGAGCCGTTGCCGACCGAGGCCGACAAGCCCGTGAAGAAGAGGAAGCACTTCGCGAAGAAATTCACGAGCGACGATTTCAAGCTCGCATGCATCGTCTAGTTCCCCCTCGAGCTCGACACGTTCCTCCACAAGCTCGCCAAGACCATCAAGTTCATCAAGAGCATGAAAACAATGGGAATCCTCCGCGACAAGAGCAACACGAGGTTGACAACCCTCCGCGTCAAGAGCACCACGAGTTGGACAATCATCTTCAACATGGGTGTCATCATCCCCGACCCCAACACAATGAAGAGCAACGCTGCGGCAAGCTCAAGTTCACCATGCCAAGTTCAACAGAAGCAACGATCCCGAAGAATACCTTTCATGGGCATTGAAAGTTGACAAGATCTTCCGTTTGCACAATTATGAAGAAGAGAATAAGATTGCGATGGCATCCCTTGAGTTCCAAGACTACGTCCTCATTTGGTGGGAACAAGTCATTGAGCGCCGCGAGGCAAGAGGTGATCCACCCATCACTACTTGGGCACAAATGAAGGATGTCATGAGAGCACGCCTCGTGCCTACCTACTACAACCGCGACCTCTTCAAGAAACTCCAACAACTCAAGCAAGGAACCAAGAGCGTTGAAGAATACTACAAGGAGATGGAGATTGCAATGATAAGAGCCAATGTGACGGAAGATGATGTGCAAACTATGGCACGTTTCTTGAATGGACTCAATCATCCTATTAAGAAGATCGCCAACTTCCAACCATACTCAAATCTCATCGAGCTCGTGCACCAAGCTACCAAAGCGGAACACCAAGTGCAAGATGATTTCAAGTATGCCAAGTTCTCATCCAAGTCCTACAGCTTCTCCAATAACCAAGCTTCAGCTACTCCAACACCGACTACAAGACCGTCTACTTCCAACATTGACAAGTCGACTTCCAAGAAAGCTTCGCCTACTACAAGCAACTTCAAGCCGAGAGCTTCATCATCATCAACCCCTACCGATGAGACCATCAAGACGAGCTCCCTCAAGTGTTTCACTTGCGGAGGCCGAGGCCACAAGTCCTATGAGTGCACCAACAAGCGCACCATGATCTTCAACGACGATGGCACTTATGATTCCATGAGCGAAGGAGAAATGGAAGCCCTTGAGCAAGTCGCCATGCACCGCCAAGTGAACAATGAAGAAGAACAAGTCTTTTGTGATGAAGACTCAAGCCCCGCACTTGTTGTCTCCAAAGTCTTGACTCTCCAACATCACCAAGATGAAGACCAAAGATGCACCATATTCCACACCAAGGCCAGCATCAATGGATGATCCGTCAAGGTCATCATCGATGGAGGGAGTTGTCACAATCTCGCAAGTGAAGAACTTTGCTCCAAGCTCCAATTGCCCATGACGAAGCATCCACATCCATACAAAGTGCAATGGCTTAGTGACTCCGGCACTATCCAAGTAGAGCACCGAGTACAAGTCTCCTTCAAAATCGGCGCCTACGAAGACACCTTGGAGTGCGACGTCATCCCAATGACCGTTTGCCATCTTCTCCTTGGACGGCCATGGAAATTCGATAGAGGAGTCGTCCACAATGGGCGTACAAACCACTATAGCTTCAAGATGCAAGGAAAGGAGTTTGTGTTACGACCTATGTCTCCAAGCCACGTGATCACCGATAAGCAAGCAACCCATCATGGAGAGAATGGTGAGAGAGTGAGCCACCAAAAAGAGAGTGAGCGCCACAAGCCCAAATTGAGTGCCTCCACGATGAGCGAAAACAAGCACCTCATTCTATTTGCCACCAAACGTGAGATGAGAGAAGTGTGTGAGAACCCATCTAGTGTCCTACACTACGTCCTCGTGTGCAAGGACAATGCACCACAAACTAACACTTCTCACACTCTTCCTCTAGTGTTGTCTTCTCTTTTGCAGGAATTTCAAGATGTTTTCCCCGATGAGCTACCTCTGGGACTACCTCCATTACGAGGCATTCAGCACCGCATCGACCTCATCCCCGGAGCACCGCTTCCGAACAAAGCTCCCTACCACGTCAACCCCGAAGAAACCAAAGAAATTCAAAGGCAAGTAAAGCATCTCATAGACCATGGACATGTGCATGAAAGTTTGAGCCCTTGTGCCGTACCGGTCTTTCTTGTGCCAAAACGTGACGGTAGCTTTCGCATGTGCTCTGATTGTAGACCTATCAATGCTATCACCATTCGCTATAGGTACCCCATTCCACACCTAGATGATATGCTTGATGAGCTTAGCGGTGCCACTATATTTTATAAAATTGATCTTAAAAGTGGTTACTATCAAATTCGCATACAAGAGGGTGATGAATGGAAAACCGCATTCAAAACCAAGTTTGGTTTGTATGAGTGGTTAGTCATGCCTATGGGTCTCTCGGAATCACCGGGCACTTTTATGCGCCTTATGAATCATGTCTTTCGCCCTTACATTGGTATATTTGTTGTGGTTTACTTCGATGACATTCTTGTGTTTAGCAAATCTATCCAAGAGCATGTCACCCATGTCCGCACCGTTTTGCAAAATCTTAGGAAAGAGCGTCTCTATGCTAATATGGATAAATACCTTTTTGGTGTTGATAAGCTCGTTTTCTTGGGTTTTGTGGTCTCTTCTAAGGGTGTTCATGTAGATGAGTCCAAGATCAATGCTATTAAGACTTGGCCGCAACCAACCAACTTGCATCAAGTGCGTAGTTTTCTTGGTCTTGCAGGTTTCTATCGTCGCTTTGTGAAGGATTTTAGCACCATTGCTTCACCTTTGCATGCTTTGAGCAAGAAGAATGCGCCGTTTATTTGGGGACCATCCCAAGATACCGCATTCAGTGAGCTTAAGAATTTGCTTACTCATGCTCCCGTGCTTGCTTTACCCAAGTTCGACAAGCCTTTTGAAATTCATTGCGATGCTAGTAGTAATGGCATAGGAGGTGTGTTAACGCAAGAGAAGCGCCCCATAGCTTACTTTAGTAAGAAACTTTCTGGAGCGCAACTCAATTATCCCATCTATGACAAAGAGCTATATGCTTTAGTCCGCGTTTTGCATGAATGGGAACACTACCTTCGTCCCCATGAGTTTATCATTCATACCGATCATGAGACTCTCAAGTATCTTAAGGGACAAACTAAGTTGAACAAGCGTCATGCTAAATGGAGTGAATTTATTGGGTCTTTTCCCTATTTTATCAAGTACATCAAGGGTAAAGAAAACATACTAGCGGATGCTCTTTCCCGCATTTGCATGCTTGTCACACAACTTGAGTTAGATGTCATTGGCTTCAAGGATATCAAAGACTTATATGAGCATGATACAACTTTTGCCATTCCTTATGCCAAGTGTTTGTCGAATACATCTAGGGAACGCTATTACATCAAAGATGGCTACCTTATGAGAGCTAACAAACTTTGCATTCCTGAGTCCTCTCTTCGTTTGTTGCTTTTGCAGGAATCTCATGGAGGAGGCTTAATGGGACACTTCGGATGCGACAAGACGTTCGCCACACTCTCGAAAAGCTACTTTTGGCCTAAGATGTTTCGGGATGTCAATCGTTTCACCAACCGGTGTTCTACATGTCGCAAAGCTAAGTCCAAAGCTCAATCTCATGGTCTCTATATGCCTTTACCGATTCCATACCAACCTTGGGAAGACATTAGCATGGACTTTGTACTTGGTTTGCCTAGAACTCGAAATGGGAAAGATTCCATATTTGTCGTTGTGGACCGTTTCTCCAAAATGGCACATTTTATTCCTTGTCACAAGATAGACGATGCTTCACATGTTGCTAATCTCTTTTGTATGGAAATATTGCGTCTCCATGGTGTGCCAAAGACAATTGTCTCAGACCGCGACGTCAAGTTCCTTAGCTACTTTTGGAAGACCCTATGCGCCAAGCTCGGAATCAAGATACTCTTCTCCACGGTGTATTATCCTCAGACCGAAGGCCAAACGGAGGTGACAAAACGAACACTCTCCGCTCTACTTCAAGTACTCATCAAGAAGAACATCAAGGAGTGGGAGGAGTGTCTACCCATCGCCGAGTTCGCCTACAACCGAGCAAGACACTCCACAACCGGCAAGTCCCCTTTCGAGGTCGTCTACGGATTCAACCCTTTGTCACCATTGGATATTCTACCTCTTCCACTCCAAGAGCGAATCAATTTGGATGCAAGTGCACGGGTGACCCATCTCAAGAAGGTGCATGAAGATACAAGACACACCATCGAGCGCCAAGTACAACACCTTGCGACCAAGCTCAACGTCAACAGGCAACCCAAGGTCTTCAACATTGGTGATCTTGTGTGGCTACACCTTCGCAAGGAGCGCTTTCCACAAGAACGCAAGTCTAAGCTTTGACCATGAGCAGATGGACCCTTCAAGGTGCTTGCACGCTACAACGACAACGCTTACAAGATCGACCTCCCGCGCGACAAGTACAACGTGAGCGACATCTTCAACATCAAAGATCTTTCTCCCTTCCATGGTGATGAAGAACTCGATCCGAGGACGGATCTTCCCCAAGGGAGGGGAGATGATGCGAAGCATCCCAGGACCATCCCCATGGACGCCACATCAACTATCCAAGCTCCAAGTGGACCAATGACAAGGGCTAGGGCACGTGCTATTCAATACGAGGTGACATCACTCCTACTTGAGTTTTCTCCCTCTTCAAGTAAGACATGGCTACTGCCTAAATCCGAGATACTATGTGTCATCAGGTACAACGCTCAAGACTCGGAGCCGAGGACTGTAGATGAAGAGATAGGCGTCAACACTCTGGGCAGCCCGGAACTTCCGGCCAGAGCCCGGAACTTCCGGGCCCCGGACCTTCCGGCCGACCCGGAGCTTCCGCCCGCCGATGACTTCAACCAGCCCAGGCGTGCCAACTCTCGGGTTAGCCCGGACCCCGTCCCGGACCTTCCTGCGCCCGGAGCCTCCGGCCGGCCCGGACCTTCCGGCCCCCAGATGCCAGCACATCTCCGCGCCAACTCTCTGGTTAGGCCAGACCCTCCCCGGAACCTCCGGCGCCCGGAACTTCCGGCCTAGCCCGGAACTTCCGGCCTAGCCCGGAACTTCCGGCCCTGCCTGTGCGCAGCTACTTGGGCCGAGGCCCATGTACCCTTTCGTCACCTAGACTATATATACTCTATCCCGTACAACTTTCTAGGGTTAGCGTTGGTTTAGCTCATACTCAGAGATAGAGCTTCGCTCATCCATCCGGATCTACTCCACGAGAGAGACCGTGGCCCCTCTTCAGAGAAGATCCACTTTGATAGAGGCAAAGGTGTCCCGATGTTTCGATGAGATGGTGGCTATCGTTTTCTGTGGGAGTCGACCTTGACGATCCGACTACGAACGTGCGAGACGTCGCGCCTTAGCAATCGCTAAACCAACTTCCGAGGGTTATTGACCATGCCAGAGCACGATCAACCTGACCATGAGGGTCCGTTTCCTGCAAGCAAACGAAGAACAAGCAAGAAACTGAGATTGCAATCTGGATATTGCGAATGTAAGATGAAAGCTTTATTGATCACGGTGGGGTTCTGTGATGCCTTGGTCTGGTCGTTGAACACAAACGAAGTACGCGAAGTTCCAGCTATGGCGAACTTTTAATCTAAAAGAAACCCAAAGTCTAAACGATGCCCTAAGGGCTGTATATATGGAGGAGAGAGGGGGAATTTCGTGGCCCTTGGTGGAGGGGTCCGAAACCAACCCTAACTCTTGTTTCCTCACACGTACGGACTCTAAAAACAGCCTATACTTAAGTACTTCGAAAATACATGGGCATGGCCCAATAATAAGGTGACGCAGCACCTAAAATAGCCTCTGGACGAAATTTATGAAGTGGCATCTTGAATATTTCGTCCCATGCTTCATGCACTCATTATGGTGGCTTCAGAGTCCTAGAATCATCACTTGTGACTCCGTTCTTGTTCCCCTTGCGCATGCCATCATCTCCATGCTTGAACTTGCTCCAAGGTTCATCTTTCTTGTCCAAGCTAGGCCCTTCATTTGTAAGCAAAACAAATGTATCCAATTTAGGCAGCATCATATTCTCATGAACATTAGAATCATTACCAAGAAATGAAAGTACCTGATAATTTAATTGGCGTGCGCGAGCTCTAGTAATTGGTCCAGTATAGGTAGTAGTAGGGGCTGTGGGTGTAACAGTGGTATTGATGTCCTCATCAGCTTGGAGCAAAGTTCTTCACTTGCAAGATTGTGACAACTCCCTCCATCGATGATGACCTTGACGGATCGTCCATTGATGCCGGCCTTGGTGTGGAATATGTGGCATCATTGGTCTTCTTCTTGGTGATGTTGGAGAGTCAAGACTTTGGAGACAACAAGTGCGGGAGTCGAGTCTTCATCACAAAAGACTTGTTCTTCTTCATTGTTCACTTGGCGGTGCATGGCGACGTGCTCGAGGGTTTCCATTTCGCCGTCGCTCATGGAGTCATACGTGCCATCGTCGTTGAAGACCATGGTTCACTTGTTGGTGCACTTGTAGGACTTGTGGCCTCGGCTTCCGCAAGTGAAACACTTGAAGGAACTCGTCTTGATGGTCTCATCGGTTGGGGTTGATGATGCTGAAGCTCTCGGCTTGAAGTTGCCCGCAGTAGGGTTGCTTGCAGTTGGCGAAGCTTTCTTGGAAGTCGACTTGTCGATGTTGGAAGTAGAAGGTCTTGTAGTCAGTGTTGGAGTCGTTGAAGCTTGGTTATTGGACAAGCCGTAGGACTTGGATGAGAACTTGGCATACTTGAAATCATCTTGCACTTGGCATTCCGCTTTGGTAGCTTGGTGCACTAGCTCGATTAGATTTGAGTATGGTTGGAAGTCGGCGATCTTCTTGATAGGATGATTGAGTCCATTCAAGAAATGTGCCATTGTTTGCTCATCATCTTCCGTGACATTGGCTCGTATCATGGCAATCTCCATCTCCTTGTAGTACTCTTCAATGCACTTGGTTCCTTGCTTGAGTTGTTGGAGTTTCTTGAAGAGATCGCGGTTGTAGTAGGTAGGTACGAAGCGTGCTCTCATGACATCCTTCATTTGCGCCCAAGTAGTGATGAGTGGTTCACCTCTTGCCTCTCGGCACTCAATGACTTGTTCCCACCAAATGAGCACCTAGTCTTGGAACTCAAGGGATGCCATTGCGATCTTCTTCTCTTCGTCATAATTGTGCAAAGGAAAATCTTGTCAACTTTCAATGCCCATGAAAGGTACTCTTCAGGATCGTTTCTTCCGTTGAACTTGGGCACGGTGAACTTGAGCTTGCCGTAGCGTAGCTCTTCATTGTGTTGGGGTCGGGGATGATGACGCCCATGTTATAGATGATTGTTCAACTCGTGGTGCTCTTGACGCGGAGGGTTGTTATCCTCATGTTGCTCTTGTCGTGGAGGATTTCCATTGTCTTCATGCTCTCGATGAACTTGATGGTGTTGGCGAGCTTGTG
The DNA here is from genome assembly GCF_003073215.2 of Triticum urartu. NCBI lineage: Eukaryota > Viridiplantae > Streptophyta > Magnoliopsida > Poales > Poaceae > Triticum > Triticum urartu. The sequence goes on along the minus strand of NC_053022.1, from coordinate 177,961,350 downwards.
GAGGATCTTCGTGAGCTCGAAGAGGAAGTTCACGATGCACGCGAGCGTGAAATCTTTGTTCTTGGATTTCTTCGCGATGTGCTTCTTCTTGTTCACGGGCTTGTCGGCTTCGGTCGGCAATGGCTCGACTCGAATCGCGTAGAGCTTGTTGCGCTGCAAGTGCTTGAGCGTCACAGAGTTGTTGTGCTTGACGTTGTGCCTCGGCATCTTGGGCATTTTGGTGTAGACGCGCTCGCTCTTCCTCTTCATGTTGGCGTTGACGTTGCCGTTCTCGTGCAAGCGCAAAGGCTTCTTGAGTTTGACGTTGTCGGTGCTCTTTAGAGTCAGTGTCTCTTAGGGGATTGAGGCTTGCTTGACAGTCAGCGCGCGTGGCTCGACAAAGAGTGTTCGATGTCGGTGTACTTGAGCCGGAGAGGGTGAAGTCGGAGTGGCAGCTTGAACGGCTCCTTCTTGAAGTGGAAGACGAACTGTTGAGCAATAAAGCACGAATTTCGTCCATCCTTGTGTCATTCTCTTTCTTGTGATCGTCGAGCTTGTGGTCGAACTAGTCCTTTGTACGTTGCTCGGAAAGTCGCAAGTCGGCGGCAAGGTTGTCGATGCGTTCACTCATCGCTTGTTGCTCTTGATGCAAAGCACGTCGTGCACCAAAGAGGTGACTCTTGGTGACGAAGGAGTTCATGTCATCGTCTTGCTCCATGAAGAGTGGGTTGGTAGAAGTACTTGGCCTATCCATCATTCCAAGACAAATGTGAGTGGTAGAAAGGGAGGAACGAGTACCAAATGTACCTTGACCGAAGTTGAAAGTGGATCGAGGATCACTCCAATGTAGGACAAGGAAATAGCACAATTGGTACGAGTTCCTGTTGGTTTCTCACACCTACACAAGTAAAAGCTTTTGGTGGAGCTTGGTTAGGATGGTGGAAGAAAATTTGATGCAATTGTAAGTGAGCTTCAATAATGTTGGAAAAGATTCGCAGATGCAATGTAACAAGTAGACCAAGCATATAAGGTACACGGAAACACACACGCAAAAAGATAAGTGGGGTTGTGCAACCAAGGGTGAGCCAAAATGTGGAATCCACGAAAATGCTCTTGTTGCACAACACTAGAGAGACGCTAGCACGATTGCACGATAGGCAAATACAAGAACTTGTGCACAACCTACTTAGCAAAAATGCAACGACTTCTATCCCAAATACTTTGTATGCAAGGTATTGCTATGATATGATCCAAGATGATCGAGTATGACAATCTTAATGTTGTATGATGCTATGGTTCTTGCTTAAAAGCTCTTTGTGTATCTTTCCTCTTTGCTTAAAAGCTTGGTTGGCTCTTTGATGTTTGAGCTCTTTTCTCATGCAATGTTTGACGAACCAAGATAGCAAGTGAGTATGCGATGACAAGTTTGTGACACAAGAAATGATACCAATATAGGCAACAATGATGTATGTATGTATGCTATGGGAAGTATTATCACTAATGTGCACAAGTCTTGTTGTCGGCAATACTCAATGGCTAGTCTCGATGGGTAAGCAACGGAAAGGAGTAAGGCTATGATGGCTATCAATGTAATGGCAAGAATGATATGTCCAATACCAAGATTAGGTTACCGGTCTTGCTTCCAGTATGGTGTCAAAATGGTGGCATGAATACCAAGTCATAGTCGAGGTGGTCGTTGTTGATGACGCGTCCGCGGCGAAGATGAGCAGCGGTGATGTCGATGTCGAACTGTACCTAGATAGCCGAAACACAAAAGGATACGGTACCGCAACTCAAATTCTCAAACCAAAAAGTAGCAATTGTGTCGGAGAGCGAAACGGTCCAAAAATGGTGGGTTATGCGGAAGTGGTGGAGGTATGCGGAAATATATATGGTATATGGTGAGCACCGGAACAAAATTTGGTGGATTTTGGGTGGAGTTGTGGAAGTAATGCGAACTTTCTGTCGAAGCCGGAAGTTCCGGGCAAGACGGAGGGTCCGGCGTCCGGAGGTTCCAGGGAAGGCCGGAAGGTCCGGGGGCCGGAATGTACGGGCTGGACCGGAAGTTCCGGTGGTCGTGATTTTGCCAAGAACAGAGACTTCGGGATCGTGGATTTGGGCGGAAAAACTTGGGGGAAAAGCCCAAATCCAAAGGGGAAAAAGAAGAAATTGGAGGAAAAGAAGGGTGGGGAGGCTAGATCTACGAGCCACACACAAAATTCACGGATCAAAACCAACAAAATCTCAACACACGAACAAATCACAAAAAAAATTTGGGGCTATTTTTGGTGGGGATATTCGGATTATGACGAAAAACAACAAAATTAGGCTAGAAACACAACGGGGAGGCTCCGAAATCGTGATCAACCTTGCTCCAGATACCAAGATGATGTAGGGTAGAACCCTAGTGGTCCGATCTTTCATGAAAGGAGCGGATCCCGTGAGGAACACGAAGAACACGAGGAGGGAAACGAGGGGAAAAATCACGAGGGGAACACAAGAGAACGCTCAAACCAACAAGAATGATCACACATGCGCTAGATCCATGAACACAAAGGAAGGTACAAGATCCAAAGTCAACAACGGACGATACAAGAGGTAACCGGTTCTTCTCCGTGAGGAGGTGTTGAATCCACGGGGGGATCTTCCCTTAGAAAGGGGGCTTGAATCCAAAGGGATCTTCTCCGAAGAGGCCACGGTCTCTCGCACGGAGGAGATCCGATATGGATGAGCGTAGCTCTATCTCTCAAATGAGCTAAACCAACGCTAACCCTAGAAAGTCATACGGGATAGAGTATATATAGTCTAGGAGACGAAAGGGTACACGGGCCTCGGTCCAAGTGGTTGTGCGCAGGCAGGGCCGGAAGTTCCGGGCACCGGAGGTGCCGAGGAGGGTCCGGCGTAACTAGAGAGTTGGCGCGGTGGAGATGTGCTGGCATCCGGGGGCCGGAAGGTCTAGGCAGACCGGAGGTTCCGGGCGCAGGAAGGTCCGGGACGGAGTCCGGGCTAACCCGAGAGTTGGCACACCTGGGCTGGTCGAAGTCATCAGCGGCCGGAAGGTCCGGGGGCCAGAAGTTCCGGGCTGTCCAGAGTGTTGACGCCTGTCTCTTCTTCTACAGTCCTCGGCTCCGAGTCTTGAGCATTGTACCTGATGACACATAGTATCTCGGACTAAGGCAGTAGCCATGTCTCACTTGAACAGGGGGAAAACTCAAGTAGGAGTGATGTCACCTCGGATTGAATAGCACGTGCCCTAGCCCTTGTCATTGGTCCACTTGGAGCTTGGATAGTTGAGGTGGCATCCATGGGGATGGTCGTGGGATGCTCCGCATCATCCTACCTGGTGATCCTCCCCTCGTCGCCCTATGAGAGAGCGATCACTAGGTTGTATCTGGCACTTGGAAGGGTGTGTTTTATTAAGTATCTGGTTCTAGTTGTCATAAGGTCAAGGTACAACTCCGGGTCGTCTTTTTACCGTGGGACACGACTATTCGAATAGATAAACTTCCCTGCAGGGGTGCACCACATTTCCCAACACGCTCGATCCCTCTGGCCGGACACACTTTCCTGGGTCATGCCCGGACTCGGAAGATCAACATGTCGCAGCCCTACCTAGGCACAACAGAGAGGTCAGCACGCCGGTCTAAATCCTATGCGTGCAGGGATCTAAGCCCATCGCCCATTGCACACCTGCACATTGAGAGGGAGGACGGAAGTAGACCTAGCCTCCCTAATACAAGAGCACGCATACCAGTCCAATCCGGCACGTGCCGCTCAGTCGCTGATGTCAAGAAGGCTTCGGCTAATACCACGACATTGAGTACCCATAATTGTTCCCGCGTAGTTGGTTAGTGTGTATAGGCCAGTGGCCAGACTCAGATCAAATACCAAGATCTCGTTAAGCATGTTAATTAAAGTAACCGCGGACGCCGACCTGGGCCAGGCCCACCTCTCTCCTAGGTGGCCTCAACCTGCCATGTCGCTCCTCCACAAAGGTCCACTTAGAGGGTCGTCAGGACAAACTTCCTTTCGGTCCCAATCCGTGAATCACTTGTGGGTACTCTATGAGCCGACCCGACTTTAGTCACCACAGGTATTATATATTATGTATATAGTTATATACCCATGATCACCTCCCGAGTGATCACGGCCCAATAGTATAGTATGGCAGACGGACAAGAATGTAGGGCCACTGATGGAATACTAGCATCCTATACTAAGCATTTAGGTTTGCAGGTAAAGGTAACAATAGTAGTAGAAAAGACAGGCTATGCATCAGGATAGGATTAACGGAAAGCAGTAACATGCTACACTACTCTAATGCAAGTAGTAGAGAGAAGAATAGGCGATATCTGGTGATCAAGAGGGGGGGCTTGCCTGGTTGCTCGGGGCACCAGCAGCGGCGTCAGTCTCGTAGTCTACCTCAGAGAAGAGGGGGAAGAAACAATGAATACAATGCAAACAGATGCATATCGATGCATGACATGACAAGTAACGGTGACGGGTGTGCCCTAACGCAGTAGGAGGTGATACCGGCGAAGGGGGAAACATCCAGGAAAGTATCCCAGGTGTTTCACATTTTCAGACAGATGAATCGGAGGGGGAAAGTTGCATGTTCGCTATTCTAGGGATGTGTGGCGGACGAACGGGGTGCGTATCTGGTTTCGTCTCGTCGTTCTGAGCAACTTTCATGTACAAAGTATTTTCATCCGAGTTACGGATTATTTTCTATGTTTTTCAAAAGTTTTAATCATTTTCTAAATTTATTTATCTATTTAATTCTAGCATTATCCAGAATAGTGTCTGCTGATGTCATTATGAGGCAATGCCGAGGTCATCAGTCAACAGTGCGGTTGACTGGGTCAAATCTGACCCGTGGGTTATGGGCCCATGTGTCATTGACTGGGGCCTGCCCAGTCAGCATAGTTGACTGGGTCAACTGGGCCCAGGGGGCCAGGGGTCAGTGGCTGAGCGGTGGGACCCGCAGCGCCACGTCGGTGCCGAGTCAGCGCGGCCACCAGAGTGCGCCGGCGAGCCCAGACGTGGAGGCGAGCTCCAGCGAGCTTGGAAATGGGCTACAGTGGACCAAAACGGGTGCGGCTAGGCTCTCTGGAATGGCCTCTTCGCGCCGTGTCCGATGGAGGGGAGCACGACGCGCGGGGGTGGCTGGAATGGTCGTCGGTGACGACGTCGGGCAGACGCCGAGGCTCGGCGAGTTCGAAGGCGGGGCTGTGGAGCATGGTTTGTCGCGGGGCTGGGTGTGTTCGAACGCAGAGCCGAAGCCACGTCGAACGACATCGGAGGGAGTGGCTGAGGCGACCGGGAACGTCGACGACGACCACCGCGGGCGGCACCATACCTCGAGCGAAGGTGGTTTCGGCGCTACGAGACACGGTGAGCGACGCGGTCAGTGGTGTTCGAGTGGCCAGTCGACGTTGCATCGAATGGTAGTGATACCGTGGCCGAAGATGATGTGTAGCGACGGCGGCGAGCGGCACGGTGGACACTGGCATTCGGCTACGAGAGGGAACAACGATGCGACGCATTAGCAAGTACTCAAAATGGCCAGGACGCCTCTACGTGCGCGTGCGAGCACAACGGGCACGAGCCTAGGACCAAATGGTCACCAGATGGCTGCCAGCGACGAGCATGTGCGGCGACGCGCTCGAGCAAGTTGGAGACGACGCGTACAACTAGCGAACATCATCGAGAGAGAGAGAGAGAGGGGAGGAAGCGGGGGCTCACCGAGCAGCACACACGGTGGCCCTTGGGGGTTTAGTAGCAGGAGAGGCCGTCGCCGGAGTTGGTGAAGAACAATGGCGAGGCGGACAAAGAAGACGACCTCGTCCATGACGATGCGACAGCACGGAGCTCGAATCAATGGTCGGGGATGATGAGGCGGGCGACGAGGGAGACCGGTGACACGTTGGCGCGGTGGGCGGACGGCGGCCATGGCTACGTGATGGCCATGGCCATGGGAGTGCTCGGATGGGGGCGGATCTGAGGAGCAAGCGGGAGGCGGAGATCTAGGAGGAGAGCGGGGGAGATGAGTGGGAGAGGGAAACAAGGAGGCGGGGCATGGCGGGCTTTGTCCCATCGGCGGGGACGGTAAGGTGGTGCGATGGGGACGTGCCCTATTCATGGCGCGGTCGGGGGAACGGCGCGGGGGGAAGGATGTGACAAGGGGGACAGGGGGAGTGTGCTGGCTCGGATGGGCTGGTTGGGCTGGCTGGCTGTTGGCTAGATGGGCCATTTGGCCCAGGGGGTTTGGGGGGTTTCTTTTTCTATTTATTTTTGTTAGCTTTGTTTTTCTGTTTTTATTCTTTTCCCTTTTTCTGTTTGACTTATTTTAGAGCATTTTACCATTTTCTAAACATGTGTTTTCTTCACTATAATTACCTATGTAATATTTGGCACAAACCGAACATTTTTGTTCAATGTTTGAAAATTTTTACTATTCGACTTTAATTCCAAGTTGAATTTGGATCTGTTCTGAACTAACGTGAGATTAGCAATAGTAACCGCGGTGACGTGGCCTCATTAATAGGGAATTAATGTAGATTAAATATCCGGGCATCACAAGTATTCAAAAAGGGTCTTCCAAGGATAATCGACATGTTGTCATCCTTGGGCATCAAAGTCTAATTACTGAGTAGGTAGGATAGGGTCATCAGGTAGAGGTGTTACACCCACCTCTTTAGCTAAATGAGAAGCATAAATCCCAACATAAAAGTGACCACTCTCAGCATTACGTTGCAGCCTCCGTGCAACGATTACCAAGATTATAATGTTAATTCCAGTCAAAGCCATGTGTATGGGGCTCAAGTCAGGAGCACGAAGTGTGCCGCAATCTTGCTTGCTTGCGACACATTTGCCATTGAAGAGCGCAAAGTAGTGAATTGATGGGAAATGAATACTTTTTATTCTACCTTGTGTCACCCCTCTATCCTCACCATAGCAAAGATTTATCAAAATTGACTCACTCAGATTTTGCGGTTCATCCAACGAACCCCAATATGGAATTTTATAGGCTTCACAGAACACAACTAGAGGCATGATAAAAGTATAATCATAAAGACTAAATGAAACTCTAGACTCACGAGGACGATATTGAAAAATTTTAGTGAATGTTTTTGTGAGGTTGAGATGTTGAATGCACTTATCTTCGATGTAGGGGCCGAGCTCGATGTTGTGCACATATTGCTCAAATTCTTCCTTAATGCCTGCACATGCCATGAAATCATTACATGGCCATAGGCATGATTTGATAGTGGCATCTCGCATTGAGCTTGCCATTGGCTCAACATAGGACCAACATATCAAGCTAGTACTAGATGATGCCTCCGTAGACCTCCTCCTCAAAGAACTCCTAAAGAATTGCATGTTATTGGCGTACAATTTCTGGAAAAAAATTAGGACACAAAAACTTCACAAGATTGATAGCAACTACTCATAAGGATGCCTAGAGGCTATATTGAGCATTGAAACTACTTAGAACTCTAAGTATTCAACATGCAAGCCCATCTAGAACAGCACCAAGAGTAGCAAATTATTCAAAATATAAACCAAAAAAACAAAAACTAACTGGATCAATGGAGGAGTCACATACCAAGTAGCAATCCCCCAAAACAGTTTGAGAAATGGAGCTTCAAGCAAAGAGAACGAAATTCGTGGGTTTGAGGGCAAGAACACGAGAGAGATAGCTATGGTGATTTTTTTTATGGAGGTAGGAGATGACATGGTCTAAAGAGATGAGTGAGGGGACCCACGTGGGGGCCACAACCCACCAGGGCATGCCCGGGGTTGCTGGCGCGCCTTGGTGTCTTGTGGTCATCAGGTGCACCCCCTCTGATGTTATTTGCACTACAAATTCAAAAATATTCAGAAAAAATCATATTAAATTTTTAGAGCATTCTAAGCACTTTTATTTTGGGTCATTTGTTATTGCATGTAAAATCCAGAAAACGGGATAAACATGGCATTTTATTTTATTTAACTAAGAAAAACAGAAAACAAAAGGTGGGAGCAAAAGGTTGTGCCTACTAAATTCATCAACTTCATACCTCTCAAAAATGATCAATTAATAAGGTTGATCAAGTTAGTATGAAACCGAAGAACTTTTGTAAACACTAAGTTACCTCAACGGGGATATGCATATCCCCAACAACAAGTATATCATATTTATTTTTGGCAGTAGGTAGAGGGAGTTGAAAACTTCTAATAGTGACTGTCGGAGACTTTTCAATAACATTAATACCATAAACTTGAAATTTTTCCTTCGGAAAGTGCACCCTATGCTCATTACCATTGATATGAAAAGTGACCTTGCTTTTATTGCAATAAATAACAGCCCCTGCAGTATTCAAAAATGGTCTTCCAAGGATAATCGACATGTTGTCGTCCTCGGGCATCTCAAGTATAGCAAAGTCTGTTAAGATAGCAGCATTTGCAACAACAACAACAACAACAACAACATGCACATCCTCACAAATAACAATAGGTATGGCAGTTGATTTATCAGCCATTTGCAAATATATTTCAGTAGGTGTGAGTTTATTCAAATCAAGTGTTTTATATAAAGGGAAGGGCATAAGACTAACACCAGCTCCTACATCACAAAAAGTAGTTTTGACATAACTTCTTTTGATGGAGCAAGGTATATTTGGTATTCGCGGATCTCCATCCTTAAAAGAATAATTAGCAAGCATGGTGGAGATTTCAGCTTCAGGTATTTTTCTCTTATCAGTGATGATGTCTTTCATGTATTTTGCATAAGGGGCCATCTTTAAAATATTAGTCAAGCGGGTGCACAAATAGACTGACCTGTGCATTTTAGCAAAGCATTCAAATTCTTCATCATCCTTTTTCTTAGTGGGTGTAGGTGGAAAGGGCATGCGTTTTTGAACCCATGGTTCTCTTTCTTTACCATGTTTTCTAGCAACAAAGTCTCTTTTGTCATATCTTTTATTTTTAGGTTGTGGATTATCAAGATCAATAGCAGGTTCTATTTTAACATCACTATCTGGTTCCTTATCATTATCTAGTTGAGTGTCTTCATGAACATCATCGTTATCATTTTCATTATCACTAGATGCATGTTCATTACTAGATTAAGCTTCAGTATGAGAGATAGAGACATCATTATTATCTTCAGGAGGTTTTTCTTTATCAGGTTCACTAGAGGTGTGCAAAGTCCTATCATTTTTCCTTTTCTTTCTCTTTTTAGAAGGACTAGGTGCATCAGTGTTAATTCTTTGAGAGACTTGTTCAATTCTTTTAGGGCGTCCCTCAGGATAAAGTGGTTCCTGAGTCATTCTACCTTCTCTAGTCATTACTCTAACAACATGATCATTCACATTATTATTCATTTCATTAAGCAATTCTCCTTGAGATTTAGCAACTTGTTCTAACTGAGTTTGAACTACAAAGGCATGTTTTCCTACACCTCTAACATCATTAGTGATTCTAAATAACAAGTCACTCTGGCGAGCAATCGTATCAGAGTTGTATTTCAATTGTTCCATAACATTTGCATTGAAGTGATCTTGCTTTCTAATGTAATTATCAAATTCATATAAGCATTGACTAGGATGTTTATATTAACGGATGTCACCTTCATGAAACTTTAATAAAGAATTTACCTCTAACACCGTTGGTGGTGGCGTATCAAGTCCATGTATTTCTTCAATACGAGCTAAAATTTTAACATCTTCATCTTTAATACCTTTTTCCTTCATACATTTCTTTGCCTCTTGCATATCTTCAAGACTGAGAAATAAGATACCCCTCTTATTCAGAGTGGGTTTAGGTGGTGGTTCAGGAAGAGTCCAATCATCATAATTCTTCAATATATTATTCAATAATTCCTCAGCTTGTTCAACAGTTCGTTCCCTAAAAACACAACCGGCACAACTATCTAGGAAGTCCCTAGAAGCACCGGTTAGTCCATTATAGCAGATATCAAGTATTTCATTTTTCTTAAGAGAATGATCATGCAAAGCATTAAGCAATTGGAGAAGCCTCCCCCAAGCTTGTGAGAGAGTCTGTTCTTCAATTTGCACAAAGTTAAATATTTCCTATAAGGCAGCTTGTTTCTTATGAGAAGGAAAATATTTTTTTGAGAAGTAATAAATCATATCCTGGGGACTACGCACACAACCAGGAGCAAGAGTATTGTACCATATCTTAGCATCACCCTTTAATGAGAATGAAAATAACTTGAGAATATAGTAGTAGCGGATTTTCTCATCATGAGCAAAAACGGTGTGTCGGTGCAACAAACCGTAGGTCCGTTGCCCAGACTGTGCATAGGCACGGGAGCAAGATTATAGCACGAAGGTCAGGCCAAAGCACAAGAGATCAGATCTTCAAGGAACCAACGTGCAGCACAGGCGGACCAAGACTAAGCCAGATAAGTAAGATACCGCCAAGAGAGAAGCATCGCTTGCTGGGCAGGCGAGCCTGGCGAGGGCTGGGTTACCCCCGGAAGCAAACCTCCAAGATGCCCCGGCAGGGCCTGCTTGGACTCACGAGGACAGAACTACCGCACCACCCCACCTCACCATGACGCACGTAGTCTATCGGTGCTGTGTCAAGCCGCAAAGTGACTGAGTGGCAGCCATTTACCACATGGCGGCCACTTTCTATATGAAATGCCTCCAAATGACACCCATCCTACTACGTGTTGACCGAGCAGATGCAAATCTGGCAAAACAGCCTCGCAGGGCCTGCCGGGCAAGCTGTGATGTGACATTGAGCGACCCATTTAATGTGCTCTGTAAGCCTGTAGAGTTAGGTATGATAGAACTATTTGCTATCTTATCAGTGCATAGTGACTGATTTGCTACTGTGGTAACTTTGTCTATAAAAGGAGGCCCAAGGCAACCATAGAAAGGGTTGGACCCTTAGTTGACTAATCCACCCGCTCACATATTCATACACGCGTAGCCATTCTGCCCCGAGGCAACCCTGCCGGGCAAGCATGTTGCGCATACCACCATCTTTCCACCATTAATCACCAAAGCAGGAGTAGGGTTTTACGCGTCACGGCGGCCGAACCTGGGTAAAACTACCTGTGTGAACTCTGTCGTGCTGTCTCACGCTCCTCTACTCCTTGTGCAACGCACCATACCCCCGCCGAACCAGCAAGGGATTGCTGGTCCCATAGGTGGTCATGGTTTCCCACGACATCTTTGGCGCGCCATGTAGGGGGATCGCTTGCGCAAACCTGAAAGCGTGAACCGTGTGTCATCTTTATCACCATCTTCATCATCTTGCGGCTTCATCGACTATGGCGCTCAAGAAGAAGCCCGGTGCTACACCTCACCTGTCCACCTCGAAGGATCCGCCGCCCACGGCCACCGACACCATGGGAGGTGCAGGGGCTCACAAGGATCTGGGCGCTGCGGGAGACGCGGACGATGCAGTCGGAGTCGTCACCACCTCCCCCGCGGCTGAAAGAGGAGTAGGAGGCACCGGAGGAGAGCAGCATCAACATCATCCAGGCGGCCATGCTCCACGAGGTACGAGCGAAGGGGTTATTCCATCTGTACCTCTTCCCCTCGCCGAAGGGCACAACCAAAAGTGGTGACACCTGGACTGGGGCGAATCGCCACCCACCGGCCGCCCCCGCCACCGGCGCGACCGCAGGGCATGCGCCACCCCCGGGATGGGTTAACCCAGCCGCTGTGCCCAACAGAGCCGCTGGCGCTCAAGCACCTTCGCCATGACTCCGTGCCATCCAAGTGGCCGGCTTGCAACAGCGAGGGCGCGACGCCGTCGCCACCGGCACCGTCAAAATCCGGGCGACGGTGCAGTCCACATCATCATCACTGATGCCGAGCACCGCTACGGAGACCATGGCACATGCCTAGCTGCTGTTGTGGTTTCCCCCGCAGGATGATCAGATGGATGAATGGAGAGACACCAGTCAGAGTCTGATTGCCTTCGCCGAAGCTGGGGGCTCACAGCGGGCTGGTCCGTCGCGGCCTCACCAAGCAACAACAATGGCTCGCGCTGTTGGTCGTACGGAAGGGGCCACCCCCACGGTGTAGTCCTCACTGTGGCAACCAGTGCGGGTGCGGAAGAATTAGGAACCCAACGACATGTCGAAGGCCTCTTCCGACCCTCGAGCACGTCCAGGTCAACGGCGTGCCCCGGAGGACAGGAGGAGGGGAGGCGCGTGCGTCGTCATCGAGCAACGCCACAACTGCCTCCGCGCGGCCAATGGGTGTGATGGCCCCAACATCGACGAGCCCGCGCTTGAGGACAGCGGGTGCCTTCCTTTCGAGGTTGGGTGCCCTGCCTTTACTCGTGAGCTGCGGCAAGTCCGTTGGCCAGCCGCTCGTACGTTCAAGCCAGAGATACCCGAGAAGTATGATGGAAGGCTGAACCCGGGAGAGTTCCTTAGCATCTACACCATCGCTGTTTAGGCTGCCAGGGGAAGAGATGAGAAGGTGTCGCCAACTACTTCCCTTTCGCACTCAAGTCCAATGTGAGGTCTTGGCTAATGCACCTACCAGAGAACTCCATTTCATCGTGGGCTGACGTGTGCCGTGAGTTCATTGGCGCCTTCACAGGCGACCATCAAGAACTAGGACAGCCCAGCAACTTGCAGCTTCTCCAACATAAAGAAGGAGAAACCATCTTCAAGTATTTGCAGAGATTCAGCAGAGTCCACAGGGATATCCCAAATATCCATCCAGCGGCTGTAATATCTGCCTTCTAGTCCAATGTGTGCAACCGTAGGATATGTTCCAAGATGAATGTATAGTTTCCCAAGACTGTGAAGGAGCTTTACACCCTGGTCAACAAGTGTGCGTGGGTGGAGGAGGGGAGGAAACTCCCTGGAGAAGCAACCTTGACTCAGAGGATGACGATGAATCCACTAGTCAGAAGAAGAGCAAGAAGCGCAAAAGGCGATGCAAGGACAAGGCAGTGATGACCGTCGAAGGATCGGGCATGCTTAGTATCGGCAAAAAGGCTAAAGATGAAGCCCCCGTCAAGGAAGCTGCCGCGTGCGCTGACTATCGGGAGGCTGCAGCTGCCGACAAGGCTAGGAAAGATGATGGGTCGTACTGCAAAATACATCAGACCAAAGGCCACGATCTCCAAGGGTGTCATCAGGTTGAGCAGCTTGTCAAGAGGCACAAAGCTGAGTATGAGAAGCATGACAAGGAAAAATATCAGAATGGTGCTGGCGGTAAGGGCTGGGGCGGTGAAGCAAATCGTCCCGGCAAGGCTTTTCAAAACCAAGGAAAAGTCACCAGGGGCCGAGAGAAGGAAGTTTGCAAGGCTGAGAGTGATGGAGGGGATGAAGAGGAAACCAGTGAGCGGGAGTTCTAGAAGACCACTGATGCCCTACACATTGACGGGAGTGCATCTTTGCACTCCTCTCACCGCCAGCTAAAACGGTGGGTGCGTGAGGTCAATGTCGTGGAGCCAATGGCAGAGTCTCGGAAGCCACTCAAATGGTCACACACGCCCATCATCGTTGACGAAGAGGACCATCCTGACCGCACCACCGCAGTAGGATGTTTGCAATTGTTTGTCTCTCCATCAATTCGCAAGCTCAAGGTCACAAAGATATTGGTCGATGGTGGGGCCAGGTTGAAGATGATTTCTCCAAAGGTTATTAGCAAGCTTCAGATAGCAGAGGAGGAGCTGAAGGTCACAGGCACGTTTCAAGGGGTTAATCCTGGCAGGATTCATCCTAAGGGAAAGATCACATTGCCAGTGACGTTTGGGGGTGAACTAAACTATCGGACTGAGAAGGTTGTGTTTGATGTGGTCGACCTTCCCCTGCCATACAATGGGATTCTTGGATGACCAGCTCTGGAAAAATTCATGGCGGCATCCCACTATGCCCACAACACCTTGAAGATGCCTGGGCCAGTAGGAGTCATTTCCATTCCGTCAGACGAGAAGGACACAATCATTTGCATGGATAAGATGTAACGGGATGCAGTCGCGGCAGAGGCCGCGCCAGCAGCAGTTCCCGCCAAGGAAAGAAGAAGGATATCGGGGACACCAGTAAGGAATCCAGGAAGTGTACCTCTTTGGAGTGCGCTGCCCCTGTCGATGACTTGCCAGAAAGTTCCAACAACAAGAGATCCAAGGTTGCTGCGCCACATGTGAAGAAGGCCCCGGCAGGGCTGGCTGGCGTTGATGGTACCTTCACCATCAGCGCCACCCTCGATGACAAATAGGAAAGCGCGCTCATTGCCCTCCCGCAGGCGAATATCGATGTGTTTGCCTAGCAACTATCTGATATCCCCGGTGTTCCTAGGGAGGTAATCGAGCACCACCTTGCTATCTGCCCGCAAGCAAAAGGTTCAGAAGGAGGCCATGGAGAGGTAGCAGTTCATTGCAGAGGAGATCAAGAAGCTTGAGGAAGCTGGCCTAGTTAGAGGAGTACTGCATCCAGCCCATGAAGTGGACGCCAGAAGCAGAAGAGTCTTTGCAAGAATTGAAGGCCTACTTGTCCTATGTGCCCACTTTGGTTGCCCCTAAACCCCAAGAGTCATTGCTGATGTACTTAGCGGCAACTAATCAAGTGGTTAGTGCACCCTTAGTGGCACAACGGGAAGTGGAAGAAGCAGAGAGTGAGCAGGCAGCAGCAGGGCCAGATAAGGATCAGTACGGAGAAGAGCACGGTAGTAGGGGAAACCTCAAGGACGCAGCAAGGAAGAAAGTGGTGCAGCGCCCAGTGTACTTCGTCAGCTTCCTATTACAGGGGGCTAGATCGAGGTACTCTAGTGTGCAATAGTTGACTTTTGGCCTCATCATGGCCTCAAGGAAACCGCGCCACTACTTCGAAGCCCATGAGATCATGGTTGTCACCCGCTTCCCGTTGCAAAGGGTACTCCAAAACTCTGAGGCTACCGGCAGAATAGTGGAGTGGGCTCTGGAGTTATCCAGCTTTGGCCTGAAGTTTGAGAGCACATCAACAATTCAGAGCAGGGCGTTGGCAGAGTTTATTGTAGAATGGACGCCGACCCCTGATGAGGAGGTGCCGGAAACAGTTATCCCCGACAAGGAAGCGCCCCAAGAATGGATCATGTATTTTGATGGTGCCTTCTTCCTACAAGGTGCAGGGGCTGGCGTGCTTCTTATTACCCCCAGTGGGGAGCACTTGAAGTACGTCGTCCAGATACACTATCCCCGGGAGGAGGCAAACAACAATACAACAGAGTATGAAGGGCTCCTTGCCAGGCTCAGGATTGCAACAGAATTGGGAATCAAGAAGTTGATCATTCGAGGAGATCCATAGCTTGTGGTGAGACAAGTCAACCAGTATTACCAAAGTCCATTGATGGAGGCATACATTGAGGAAGTGAGAAGATTGGAGGAGCACTTTGACGGATTGCAAACAGAGCACGTACCCCGTGCGAAAAACAGCATAGCTGATCATCTATCAAAGTGTGTTTCGCAGAAGCTTCCAATGGAACCAGGGACTTATGTTCTCCACCTTACTCATCCCTCAGTATCCCCAGCAACAATGGCCTGGAAAAGGATGAAGATGGACTCCGGTAGAGCCTCCCGGGGCTCCTGGTAGGGACCCTACTGGAAACAACTCCTCATTACCTGCCGGACCGCACTCTCCAGCCGGGCCAATGGACCCAGCGAACGAGGAACGTGCCCTCGCAGTTGAGGAGGTGCCACTAGTCCTTGTTGCCGAGCCTCGGGCTCCAACTTGGGCAAGGCACTGATGAGGACATCAATACCATTGTTACACCCACAGCCCCTGCCGCTATACAAACTGGACCAATTACTAGAGCTCGCGCACGCCAATTGAATTATCAGGTACTTTCGTGTCTTGGTAACGATTCTAATGTTCATGAGAATATGATGCTGCCTAAATTGGATACATTTTTTTTTCTTACAAATGAACGGCCTAGCATGGACAAGAAAGATGAACCTTGCAGCAAGTTCAAGCATGGAGATGATGGCATGCGCAAGGGGAACAAGAACAGGGTTACAAGTGATGATTCCAGGACTCTGAAGCCACCATAATGAGTGCATGAAGCATGAGACGAAATATACAAGATGCCACTTCATAAATTTCGTCTAGAGGCTATTCTAGGTGCTGCGTCACCTTATTATTGGGCCAGGCCCATGTATCTTCGAAGTACTTTAGTATAGGCTGTTTTTGGAGTCCGTATGTGTGGGGAAACAAGAGTTAGGGTTGGTTTCGGACCCCTCCACCAAGGGCCCCGAAATTCCCCCTCTCTCCTCAATATATACAGCCCTTAGGGCATCATTTAGACTTTGGGTTTCTCGGTGGGAACGACACCTATGGGATCACAAGAATCCTTACTACGGTTGCGGGGCGCGGGGTCGTGAGAAGAGTGGATCAAACAGATAGCACACGGTTCGTTTATCCAGGTTCGGGCCACGGGGATGCGTAAAACCCTACTCCTGCTTTGGTGGATTGTATATCTGTGTTCTTGAGCTAGCTATGGGGTGTTAGGAGCTCCAAAAAGTCGAATCCCCCTCCTGGTCGCCTCGGGCCTCCTTTTATAGGAAAGGGGTTGCCACAGTGGCACACAGGAGGTGGAAAGGGAAAAGTGATGTGAGGTTATCCCTCGCATTACATGACAAGGTGCATTTAATGCGTCTTGCCCAGGTGTCCTTGCTTTATCAGGGACGGGGGAGAGCCCTATCTCATCCGTCGCCGCTCCCTCTTGCGTCGACACGCACCCTGGCCAGTGGCGCCCGCGGTGCCATGTAGGCAGGCAAGCAGCTGAGGTGGCGCAGTGGTGGGTCTCCATGAAGATCCGCATGCCGCCATGCAGGTGCCTGCCCAGCTGGTTGGGTCGGCAGCTGCATGCGAACGGCGGTGGAGGTTTGACTGGCGTGGGCCTGATGGTGGCCCTACGGGTGTTCTTGGCAAGGGCCTTGCCGGGGTCCCGGCAAGGGTCTTGCCGTGGCGCCTGGTGTCATCCCCGGAAAAGCTCTTGCCGGGGGCCTTGTGGTCCTCCTTGGCTGGGATCCCGCCAAGGATCATCATCTTCTAAAGGGTGTATCTGATCTTGAATGTCTTCACAAAGATCTGCATGCCACCACGGGGATGTCTCCCGAATCCTTGCCCCATGGGGGCAGTGGACTCAAGGGCGACTCACTCCATAGGTGTGGGGCGAGCTGCCACGGCAAGGGTCTTGCCGGGTTTGCTAAAACCGCCTCCCGGCAAGGATCTTGCCGGGGGGTCCGCTTCGTCCCCTTCGCTCTTTCTGGTCTTGGTCTTGGCGTCGTTCTGCTTCTCCTGCGCTTCGGCCTTACCTTGGCTCACCTCCCTTGCCTTGCTCAGTGTGGTGGTGCCGGTGGCTCAGACTGCCCGTGCACAGTTATAGGGGTACAAAAAGCGTACCCCTCTTTTTGTACACCGACAGGAGCCCCCGGGCCTGGGCCACACGTAAGCGCAATCGCGTCATTGGGCTAGGTCCAAAAACGATGCGCGGGCAGGCGGGGTGGTATTTACCGCGGTAAGTCTCTTCGCGCGCTGTGCTTCCCATGCTTCCCGCGCGTGGCACGGCGTGGGGAGGCGTGTGTGACGTGGGTGGCATGCGTGGGGCTGAGCTCTGCATGCATGCGTCACGTCGTAGTAAAGGGGGCGGTTTGCGCCTTCCCCACAAACGGATTGAGGCGTGGAGGCGCGGCCCATTTACTGAACGGGGCCGAGGCGTGGTCTTCAAGGCGTCCACTCCCCACGATCACGGGGTGGGGAGAGGTCGCCTCACCCGTCGCCTCGGTCCTGCATGCCCGCCACGTGGCTCTCATGCGCTTGGGGTGGTGAACGGTGGAGGCGGGAAACCGGGCCGCCGCGGGCTGGGGCGGCGGGTCGGTCCCAGCTCCCTGCGGGGCGGCCGAGCCTCCACCCCGTTCCATTATAAAGAGCGGGAGGGGGGGATGGCGTCCCACATTCGTTCATCTCCTCCTTTCTTCAGCTTCTGCTCCCCCCTTCCATCCGTCATGGAGAGAGGGAATCCTGGTCCTTCAATGGTTGCAGCGAGGGTCGCCGCTCGACAACGCGTCCCTCCTTCTCCTGCACCCGCGGTGGCAGAGCCAGCCGCGAGGGGAAGGGGGAGGGGGCGAGGCCGTGGGCGAGGCCGAGGCGCTCGGGGAAGAGGAGGACGGGGCGGCGCGCCGGCCTCGCCTCCGCCAGCAGTTCTTCCCCCCGTCGAGGGCCACGTTGGGGATGAGCCTTGCGATTTCTTCATCAAGCTACGCCGGCCGCCTCGCCGTCGCCTTCGTCTCCCGACTCCATTCGCGCGGGAGATGGAGCTGGATCCGCCGGAGTCGTTGTGGCTGCACATGAGGGGCTGCGCGATCAGTGGCACACGGGCCCGTGTCGATTTCCCCGCCCCTCACGTGATGTATCTCCGTCGGTGATGGAAGACGTTTGTCCATATCCACCGCTTGACGGAGGGGCTCACTCTCCATTTTAAGCTGATGGAGGGTGGCCTTCTCTCCGTCAAGGTCTTCGGGTGCTTTGGGACCCGTGCAAGGTGCTGCGTGGAGAGCTCTTCTGATAGTGAAGACTCCTCCTCGGGCGGGAGGGACGAGGAGGACAGCGGCAGCGACGACGAGGGTAGTAGGCGGCAGGATGACAGGTCCGATTAGGTGTCGGGTGCCGCTCCGTGCGGCACCGGCGACCCCATCATCCGCGTCGCCGGCTCCCTGAACTTCCCAGGGTCATCCCCTTGGGCGGCTGGTGTTGGGAGGCTGCGGAAGAGGAAGAGGGCGGGCGGCAAGGCCGTCAAGTCAGAGTACGCGGGCACCGACGCCTTCGACGCATGCTGACGTCCTGCCGCCTCGTCTTTGAGCTCTGCTTCCGGCGCTGCCATCACCATCCAGCCTTCGGACGGCCACCGAGATGTTCTCTTGCTGTCTTCTGCCACCCGTAGCTCGCCTAGGCGCCCCTTTTGCCCTTTTCGCCTCCTTGAAGTTCCTCCTGAGGAGAGGGACAAGAAAGGGATTACGGGCACCTTATCACTTTTTAGTTTGTAAGCCTTCGGGCCTAAGCTGAATTTAAAACTTGTAATCCCATCATTCATGTTTTTCATTCCCTATGGACTGTACCTGAGTGGAATGTTTTTAATGAAAAAGGGATGCTTGCCGGGTCATTTGTTTGTGGGTAGAACCCACGACAAGGAGTAAATCCTTGATATCTTCAAGATAAACATTTCCTTGCCCGGCAACAGGCCTTGCCGTCTTCCCACTTCGCTCGACCTTCCTCACGCCTTTGGCGGAGGCAGGGATGAGGCGGGTTCTGGCTCCTTGTTTCATCCTTTCGCTGCCGCGACTACGACCAAACTTGGCCCCAGGAATGAGCCCTAGGGCCTAGAGTTATGGGAGCATGGTAGCTTAGGGGAAAACGAGGTTTCACATACCTCAGTCCATAATGGAATGCATGATAAGTGATGAAGAGCTTATCTAAAGATGCAGCCCCCGGCAACTCTGGTTCGCCATGGTTGAATCTTTGCTCTTGCAGCCCCCGGCAATGCTGGCTTGACGGGGGCTAGATGCTAGTCTATTCATCTTCTTTTCCTCCCCAAGTGGTTCGGCATGGATATCCGTGTGTCCTGTGAACCAAAGAAGACAAAAGAAAGACAAAGAGACGCACACTCGACCTCTAAGCTAGGGGTTAGTCGCCGCTAAGCACTATCAACCCTAACCAAGGACGAGACTCGACCTAGCATGCATGCTATAACTTAGGGCGCCAGCGCTTCATTTACTTGTGCTCAGGGTCTGCGCCTGGCTTTGTACAAAGGGTTACATGCATCATCAGCAATGCTTGTACAAAAGGTGGCTTGCCGGGGGGCCCGGCAAGCCGCGCCTCACGGGTAAAACTTGCGAAGATGCTCAATGTTCCAGGAGTTACTCACTGGACCGGCATCTTCGGTCTCCAGGCGGACTGCGTCGAGCCTGGTGACTCGTATTACCCGATAAGGGCCTTCCCACTTTGGCGTCAACTTGTTGGAATTCTTGGCCGATTAAATGCGCTGAAGGACAAGGTCGCCTTCCTCAAGGCTTCGGGCATGAACCTTGCGGCTATGGTAGCAGCGCAAGGCTTGCTGGTAGCGTGCTGCTCTCACAGCCGCCCGAAGACGATCTTCCTCAAGGAGCATTGCGTCATCTTGCCGCAGTTGCTCTTGCTCAAGCTCATCATAAGCGAGCACTCGAGGTGACCCGTATATGAGTTCAGTGGGGAGAACTGCTTCTGCCCCGTATACCAGGGCAAAGGGTGTCTGGCCGGTGGCTCGATTTGGCGTCTTCCTGATCGACCAAAGAACCGTCGGCAACTCATCAATCTAGCTCCTTCCACTCTTGTGCAGCCTGTCAAAGGTCTTGGTCCTTAAGCCTCGCAGTACTTCAGCATCTGCCCTCTCAGCTTGACCATTGCTTCGTGGGTGAGCAACGGAAGCGAAACAGACTTTGTTGCCGAGGTCTTGGATAAATTGCATGAAGGTGCGGCTTGTGAACTGTGTGCCGTTGTCGGTGATGACCCTGTTGGGTACACCAAAACGGCACACTAGTCCTTTGAAGAACTTGACGGCTGACTGAGCTGTGACCTTCCTCACTGCCTCCACTTCCGGCCACTTTGTGAACTTGTCGATTGCAACGTACAAGTACTCAAAGACCCCTACAGCGCGGGGGAAAGGGCCCAGTATGTCGAGCCCCCAGACCAAGAAGGCCCAGGAGAGAGGAATGGTTTGAAGGGCTTGAGATGGCTAATGAAGCTTCTTTGAATGGAACTGACACGCTTCACACCTGGTGACTAGTGTCGTCGCATCCTGGAGGGCGGTGGGCCAGAAGAAACCTTGTCGAAATGCCTTGCCGGCAAGGGCCCTTGACCCGATGTGGGATCCACATATGCCTCCGTGTATCTCCGCCAACAGCTCCAGTCCTTCCTCCTGAGGGATACACTTCCATTTCATGCCGTTCCGCCTCTTTCTGTACAGGACGTCATCGACGAACTGGTACATGGTAGAGTGACGGGCTACTTTTTCCGCTTCTTCCTGCTCTTCAGGAAGTTCCCCTGTTTGGAGGAATCGGACGGTATGCTGTGCCCACGCTGGAGTTCCTTTCATATTAGATTTGTTTTCGAGGCCCGTCTACTTTCCGATTCGTGTTTCCTTGCCTGAGTAGGTTTCGGAAAAAAAGTCTCTAGACCCCCAGGCAGTTTTAGGCCAAAATTTTCACAGGCAATTTTTTCCCTATCCTATTTTTAGGCTTTTCTGAGTCTTTTGAGCCACGTGCCATCATAGTGATTTTTTGGCGCACTTTTTCATCGTCGCTGCCCTAATTTCGAAAAAAAGTCGAAAAAAATTTTCATGCCCATCCTGACACATTCGCAAAAAAATAAGAGGAGCGCAAAAAAAAGAGGGGCGCCAAAAAAAGAGCGATTTTTTTCCAGAGTGTGCTTTTCCCTTGTTTACGTGCAGCCCCGTGATTTTTGTTAGTGTTCTATGCTCGCGTCTCTACCACGGTCTAGCCTAGGACCAGCACAGTACCGTCGTTGAGCGTTTAGTCAACTTTGCATCTCTGAATTGATTATTGCTGCCCCTTTTTGCTACCATATTATAAGCCTTCCTAGCTCCACATATATCTACGTCCTGCGTTTGACTCTCCCTGGTAATCGCTCTATCCAAGATTTGAGAGTTTTGACTACGACGGTTGCCGATCACCGCCTGCTGTTGGGTAAGAACTGGTAAGAATTTGAGATTTGCTTGACGGATTTGTGACACTCCACCACCGCCATTTTCTAGTAGTCTGTAGGATCATATTCTTGTGTGTTTCTATTGCTGCTAACCATGGCAGGATCACAACCCGACGCGATTGACTGGGAGAACATGACGAACAAAGAGTTACATGATGATGAGGACATCAATACCATTGTTACACCCACAGCCCCTGCTGCTATACATACTGGACCAATTACTAGAGCTCGCGCACGCCAATTGAATTATCAGGTACTTTAGTTTCTTGGTAATGATTCTAATGTTCATGAGAATATGATGCTGCCTAAATTGGATACATTTATTTTGCTTAAAAATGAAGGGCCTAGCTTGGAAAAGAAAGATGAACCTTGGAGTAAGATCAAGCATGGAGATGATGGCATGCGCAAGGGAATCAAGAACGGAGTTACAAGTGATGATTTCAGGACTTTGAGGCCACCATAAGGAGTGCATGAAGCCTTGGACGAAATATACAAGATGCCACTTCATAAGGTTCGTCCAGAGGCTATTTAAGGTGTTGCGTCACCTTATTATTGGGCCAGGCCCATGTATTTTCGAAATACTTAAGTATAGGCTGTTTTTAGAGTCCGTATGTGTGGGGAAACAAGAGTTAGGGTTGGTTTCGGACCCCTCCTCCAAGGGCCACGAAATTCCCCCCCTCTTCCTCCATATATACAGCCATTAGGGCGTCGTTTAGACTTTGGGCTTTGTTTAGATTAAAAGTTCGCCATAGCTGCAACTTCGCGTACTTCGTTTGTGTCCAACGACCTGACCAAGACATCACAGAACCCCACATTGATCAATAAAGCTTTCATCTTATATTCGCAATATCTAGATTGCAATCTCAGTTTCTTGCTTGTTCTTCGTTTGCCTGCAGGAAACAGACCTTCGTGGTCAGGTTGATCGTGCTCCGGCGTGGTCAATAACCTCTCGGAGTTGGTTTAGCGATTGCTAAGACGCGACGTCCTCGCACGTTCGTAGTTCGATCGTCAAAGTCGACTTCCTCCAAAATGATAGCCACCATCTCATCGAAAGATGGGACACCTTTGCCCCTATCACATGATAAGTTTTAGCAAATGATGAGTGGACAGGTGGAAGATGTGCTGATGCGGAGCATCCCAAGGTCATCCCCATGGACCTACCATCGTCTCATCAAGTGCCTACCGGACCCATGACTCGATCACGTGCAAGAGCCCTTAGAACGGAGGTGACATCTCTCATCTCACAATTCCACTTCGATGCACATGAAGCATGGCTACTACCTCTTATGGATACCTTGTGCATACTCAGGTACAATGGAGAAGCTAAGGAGCAAGGACAAGAAGAAGAGGAAGATGGACGAGAAGGCGGAGAAGAAGAAGGGCTGCAGGAAAATTCCCAGCCACCGGACGACCGGCTGGGAACGGACGTCCGTCGCCTGAAGCGTCAGCCGAGCCCCAGCCAGCGGACATCCGGTCCAGACCGGATGACCGGTGCCCCTGCACCTGAGGAAAATGACCGGACGTCTGGCCCCGATCGGACGACCGGCGCGACCGCACCCGAGCCGAAGTCAGCGGAAGTCCGGAGCCTCCGGACGTCCGGCACCCCCATCACAAAGCGGAACCTGCGGACGACCGGAGGACACCGGACGTCCGGCAGCTCCTGAGACATCGGACAACCGGTCCCCAGCGGACGTTCGGTACCTATCTGCGCACTGTGTTCGGGCCCGAGGCCCATGTACCCTTTCACTTCGCCCCTGTTTGCACTTAGACTGTAAATAGACCCCCCATTCATCCTAGCTAGGGTTAGCGTTGGTTTAGCTCATACTTAGAGATAGAGCTTCGCTCATCCACTTTGGATCTCTTCCTCGTGAGAGACCGCGGCCTCTTCGGAGAAGATCCATCTTGGATTCAAGACCCCTTTCTAAGCGAAGATCCCCTTGTGGATTCAAGACCTCCTCGCGGAGAAGAACCGGTTACCGTGTATCGTCCCTAGTTGTCCGTGGATTCGTGTATCGTTCTATGTACTCGAGGATCTAGCCCATGTGTGACTTATTCGTGTCGGTTTAGCGATTTCCTCTTGTGTTTCCCTTCCGTTCATCCTCGTGTTCTTCGTGTTTTTCCCGATTTGTTGCCTCTTCCATCTTCAGAGAAGGTTAATTTTGATGCCAAAGAATGTGCTGAATTTATTTTAAAAATGCATGAGTTAACTAAGGAAAACATTGAGCGTGTGAATGCTAAATATAAAATTGTTAGAGATAAGGAAAGAAAACATGTTGTGTTTGCACCTGGAGATCTTGTTTGGTTACATTTGCGTAAGGATAGATTTCCTAATTTGCGCAAATTAATGCTAATGCCACGTGCTGATCGTCCTTTTAAGGTGTTAGAGAAAATAAATGATAATGCATATAAACTTGATGATAGAGGCAAAGGTGTCCCGATGTTTCGATGAGATGATGGCTATCGATTTCTGCGGGAGTCGACCTTGACGATCCGACTACGAACGTGCGAGACGTCGCGCCTTAGCAAACGCTAAACCAACTTCCGAGGGTTATTGACCACGCCGGAGCATGATCAACCTGACCACCAGGGTCTGTTTCCTACGAGCAAACGAAGAACAATCAAGAAACTGAGATTGCAATCTGGATATTGCGAATATAAGATGAAAGCTTTATTGATCAAGGTGGGGTTCTGTGACGCCTTGGTCTGGTCATTGAACACAAACGAAGTACACGAAGTTGCAGCTATGGCAAACTTTTAATCTAAACAAAACCCAAAGCCTAAACGATGCCCTAAGGGCTGTATATATGGAGGAGAGAGGGGGAATTTCATGGCCCTTGGTGGAGGGGTCCGAAACCAGCCCTAACTCTAGTTTCCCCACACATACGGACTCTAGAAACAGCCTATACTTAAGTACTTAGAAAATACATGCGCCTCGCCCAATAATAAGGTGACGCAGCACCTAAAATAGCTTCTGGACGAAATTCATGAAGTGGCATCTTGTATATTTCGTCCCATGCTTCATGCACTCATTATGGTGGCTTCAGAGTCATGGAATCATCACCTGTAACTCCGTTCTTGTTCCCCTTGCGCATGCCATCATCTCCATGCTTGAACTTGCTCCAAGGTTCATCTTTCTTGTCCAAGTTAGGCCCTTCATTTGTAAGCAAAACAAATGTATCCAATTTAGGCAGCATCATATTCTCACGAATATTACAATCAGTACCAAGAAACAAAAGTACCTGATAATTCAATTGGCGTGCGCGAGCTCTAGTAATCGGTCCAGTATGTATAGCAGCAGGGGCTGTGGGTGTAACAATGGTATTGATGTCCTCATCATCCTCCCCTTCTTGAAATGAATTCGTCCTCGACGAAAGTTCATCGTCCTCACCCAAATAAGGCTTCAAATCTGCAATGTTAAAAGTGGGACTAACCCCAAAATCTGGAGGCAGCTCAATTTTATATGCATTATCATTTATTTTCTCTAACACCTTAAAAGGGCCATCAGCACGTGGCATTAGCTTTGATTTGTGCAAATTAGGAAATCTATCCTTACGCAAATGTAACCAAACAAGATCTCCAGGTGCAAACACAACATGTTTTCTACCCTTATCTCCAGCAAGTTTATATTTAGCATTCATACGCTCAAAGTTCTCCTTACTTAACTCATGCATTTTTAAAATCAATTCAGCACATTCTTTAGCATCAAAATTAACCTTCTCCGAAGATGGAAGAGGCAACAAATCAATAGGTGCACGAGGTAGGAAACCATACAAAATTTCAAAAGGGCACATCTTAGTAGTAGAATGCAATGAACGATTATAAGCAAATTCAATATGAGGCAAGCATTCTTCCCACATTTTCTTGTTATTCTTCAAAACAGCCCTAAGCATAGTAGACAATGTTCTATTGACTACTTCCGTTTGTCCATCAGTTTGGGGGTGACAAGTAGTACTGAAAAGTAGCTTAGTCCCCAACTTAGCCCATAAACATCTCCAAAAGTGGCTAAGAAATTTAGTATCACGATCTGAAACAATAGTATTTGGCAGACCATGCAAGCGAATAATTTCACGAAAGAACAAATCAAAACATTAACAACATCATCGCTTTTATGACATGGTATAAAGTGTGCCATTTTCGAGAACCTATCCACGACAACAAATATGCTATCCCTCCCCTTCTTTGTTCGAGGTAAACCTAAAACAAAGTCCATAGATATATCCTCCCAAGGAACACTAGGTACAGGCAAAGTCATATATAAACCATGAGGATTGAGTCGTGACTTAGCTTTTTGACATGTAGTGCAGCGAGCAGCAAAACGCTCAACATCCCGTCTCATCTTTGGCCAAAAGAAATGTGTAGCAAGTATATCCTCTGTCTTCTTGACGCTAAAGTGTCCCATTAATCCTCCTCCATGCGCCTCCTGCAACAACAAAAGACGAACGGAGCTAGCTGGAATGCATAGCTTGTTAGCACGAAACACAAATCCATCGTTAAGAACGAACTTGTTCCAAGTTATCCCTTCCTTACAATTCTGCAATACATCTTTAAATTCAGCATCATGAACATATTGTTCTTTGATGGTCTCCAAACCAAATATTTTAAAGTGAAGTTGTGAAAGCATAGTATAACGACGAGACAAAGCATCAGCAATAACATTTTCTTTACCCTTCTTGTGTTTAATGACATAAGGGAAAGTCTCAATGGGTTCAATCCATTTGGCATGTCTACGGTTCAGTTTTGCTTGACTTTTAATGTGTTTCAAAGATTCATGATCAGAATGTATAACAAATTCCTTGGGTCATAAATAATGTTGCCATGTTTCTAAGGTCCGAACAAAAGCATATAATTCTTTATCATAAGTATAATAGTTCAGACTAGGCCCACTCAATTTTTCAGAAAAATATGCAACAGGTTTGCCATCTTGTAATAACACACCTCCTAATCCAATTCCACTAGCATCACATTCAAGCTCAAAAGTCTTATTGAAATTAAGAAGTTGGAGTAAAGGAGCATGTGTCAACTTATCTTTCAATACCGTGAAGGCTTCTTCCTGTGCGGTACCCCAAACAAAAGGCACATCCTTCTTTGTAAGCTCGTTGAGAGGTGCAGCAATGGTGCTGAAATCTCTCACAAAACGCCTATAGAAACCAGCGAGGCCATGGAAACTCCTCACTTGTGTGACCGTTTTGAGCTGCGGCCAACTCTCAATAGCTTCAATCTTGGCTTTATCAACTTCAATTCCCAGTGGAGTAACAACATAGCCGAGAAAAGATACTCGGTCGGTGCAAAAGGTGCACTTTCCAAGGTTACCAAACAAACGTGCATCACGTAGAGCAATAAAAACAACACGAAAATGTTCCAAATGTTCCTCCAAAGATTTGCTATAAATCAATATGTCATCAAAGTAAACTACCATAAATCGTCCAATGAAAACATGTAAAACTTCGTTCATTAACCTCATGAAAGTACTAGGTGCATTAGTTAACCCAAAAGGCATGACTAACCACTCATATAATCCAAACTTAGTTTTAAATGTTGTTTTCCATTCATCTCCCAATTTCATACGAATTTGATGGTATCCACTACGCAAATCAACTTTGGAGAATATTGTAGAGCCACTCAATTCATCAAGCATATCAGCTAGCCTAGGAATAGGATGATAATAACGAATAGTAATATTATTAATGCCTCTACAATCAACGCACATACGCGATGTACCATCCTTTTTCGGCACTAAAATGATAGGAACAGCACAAGGACTAAGGGATTCGCGTATATATCCTTTATCGAGCAGTTCTTGTACTTGACGCATAATCTCCTTCGTCTCCTCTGGATTGGTACGGTATGGTGCACGGTTGGGTAATGATGCACCGGGAATTAAGTCAATTTGATGCTCAATCCCTCGAATTGGTGGTAATCCCGGTGGCACGTCTTGTGGAAAGACGTCAGCGAACTCCTGCAAAATGTTAGTGATAGCAGGAGGCAAAGAGGAAGGCACGTCCTCGAATGAAAATAATGCCTCTTTGCACACAAAAGCATAGCAAACAGATTTACTAAAATCTAGATCATCAATATCAGATTTGGTGGCAAGTAAACATGCACTTTTCAATTTAATTACAGAAGCAACACTAGATTTTTTATTATTTGGCTGCATTTGTTGCTCAAATTCTTTTGCCACAATCTGATTTTCACTCTTATTTTTCTCCTGTTTTGCTTTATTAGCTCTATTAATATCATCTTTCAAAATGGAATCAGGAGTCATAGGAAGCAAAGTAATATTTTTATCCTTATGAACAAGAGTATACTGATTGTTTCTACCATGGTGTAAAGAATTTTTATCAAATTGCCATGGTCTACCACATAATAAGGAACATGCTTGCATAGGTACCACATCACAATCAACATAATCAGCATATGTAGGGATACTAAAATACACACGAACAGTACGTGTTACCTTAACCTTGCCGCTGTTGTTGAACCATTGGATGTAGTAAGGATGTGGATGTGGTCTTGTGGTGAGTGATAGCTTCTCCACCATCTCCATGCTAGCCAATTATTGCAGCTCCCTCCATCTATGATGACGCGAACAGAACGTTCCTTCACAACTCCCTTTGTATGGAACAAATTATGCCTCTGATTTTGCTCAGCTTGTGTAACCTGCACACTCAAAACACGTTGAGCAACTAAACATTCATACATGTCAGCATCTTCAGCAGCCATGTATTGCGTCTCATGATCAAAATCATCTCCACCATGTTCTTCACGTGTAATAAGAGCCAAAGTCTCCTCATCATAGTCACTAGCGGACTCATACCCACCATCCTCAGTAGCAATCATCACATGTTGAGATTGGCATTCTCTCACAAAATGTCCTCTTCCCTTACAACGACGACAAATAATATCACTTGTGTGCCCTGTTGATGCCATGGAAGAAGAAGAGCTCTGCGCAGGTCCAGCAGGTGTGCTCTTGGCAGATGGTGGTGGTTGTGCCTGCTTTCTTGTATCACGCCTAGAGGTGGCACCTGATGGAGGTGCTGGTGGAGTGGAAGTAGAGGATGCACGTGGTGTCCATGATGAAAATCAACCTGCAGAAAAGTTAGTTCGCGCCAATGCCTGTCGATCCTGCACTTCACGTTCAGCTTTACAAGCAAGATGTAATAAATGAGTGATATTATTATACTCCTTATACTCTAGGATGGTCTGAATCTCTCTATTTAATCCACCCATAAAACGTGCAAGCATAGCTTCATTCTCCTCAACAATAGCACATCTAATCATGCCAGTTTGTAGTTCCTGATAATATTCTTCTACAGAATTTTTTCCTTGTCTTAAACGCTGCAATTTTTGAAGTAATTCATGTTGATAATATGGTGGAACCAATCGAGTACGCATAGCAGTTTTCAAAGCAGCCCAAGTAGCTGGAATAGGATATAATCTACAATGCTCAGACCACCAAACACATGCAAAACTAGTGAATGCACAAACAACAGCAGGAACACGTCTCTCCTTGGGATATTGTAAACATGTAAATTGTTGTTTAGTTTCTAACTCCCAAGTAAGATATATATCAGGAACATATCTACCCTCAAATGGTGGAATATTCAATTTTAGTTTAGGGAGATGGTCATGATCTAGTACCTGAGGGTGAGCCCTACCATTGCCATTATTTGCATGTGGACGACCTGGTGGTTGCTGTGCTGGTGGTGGCACGTAGTTCTGATTTTGATCAATCTCATCCTCGTAATCTCCGGCAAAATCGTCCTCCTCCGCATCAGCAGCAGGAGCCATAGAAGTATCAATAGCAGCACCAACAGTTTGGCCAGGTGCAAGAGGGAGACGGCTCGCTCGGCGGAGGGCTGTTTCACCATGTGTAGGTAGTCGTTGTTGTTGTTGTAGAGGTGCGTTAGGTGCAGCCGGTTGTGGTGGTGGAAGACACGCGAGCAATTCATTAAACATGTTATCGAGCTTTGTTTCAAACGTCTTCTCCATGCCATCTATCTTCTCCATGGCCTCTTCAAATCTGTTGAGCACATCTTGCACCTGTCCACTCATCATTTGCTAAAATTTATCATGCAACTCCTTATTCGTCATGTGCTCCCAGTCAGTCTCGTCGGCTTGTGATCCTGCCATGGTTAGCAACAATAGAAACACAAAATAATATGATGCAACAGACTACTAACAAGAGGTGGTGGTGGTGTCACAAATCTGTCAAGCAAATCTCAAATTCTTACTAGTTCTTACCCAGCAGCAGGCGGTGATCGGCAACTGTCATAGGAAAAACTCTCAAAGCTTGGATATATAGAGCGATTACCAGGGAGAGTCAAACGCACGACGTAGATGTATGTGGAGCTGGGAAGGCTTATAATATGGTAGCAAAAGGGTCAGCAAATAATCAATTCAGAGATGCAAAGTTGAATAAATGCTCAACGACGGTACTATGCTGGTCCTAGGCTAGACCGTGCTAGAGACGCGAGCCTAGAACACTAACAAAATCACGGCGCTGCACGTAAACAATGGAGGAGCACACTCTGATTTTTTTCTTTTTTTTCACTTTTTTTGCACTTTTTTTCCTCCGCAACAATTTTTTTTCGAAAAAGTCTACAAATGGTCTAAAAACTACCTAGCCAAAATTTTCTAGACTTAGTTTTTTTTAAGTTTGGAACTATTTTTCTTCTCTGGGTAGCATGGAATCTCAGGAGTCCTACTCTGTCACGACTCGGAGTATGGCGTGATCTGGAACTCGAAAACAAAGCAACAAATACTGGACTCGGACTGGTGGCGGAGATGAAACTGGTGGAACTCGGACTGTGGTGGTATATCTGGACTCGGATTGGTGGTGGTATATGGCGATGGTATATCTGGACTCGGATTGGTGGTGGTATATGGCGATGGTATATGTCGACTCGGATTGGTGGTAGTATATGGCAGCGGCGATGTAGATGGTGGGTTGGTGGTATATGGTAATGAAGATGACGATGGTGCGGCGGCGGCGTGACAACCTGTGAACAGAACTCGAAACTCTAAAGGACTAGACGCTAAGACTAGCAATTTGACACGACGATGCAATCGCAAATTCAACAAAGCAAATACAGAAAAGATTATGCAAAGGCTCAGATTGGTTCGGACAGGATGAACTAACCCTAATTTTTTTGGCTTTTTCGTGGACTGTAGGTATGAAGAACAGACTCGATCTAATCTACGAAACACTGTAAAATCTCATTGAGCAACCTGAAAAGCTGATACCACTTGATAGAGGCAAAGGTGTCCCGATGTTTTGATGAGATGATGGCTATCGATTTCTGTGGGAGTCGACCTTGACGATCCGACTACGAACGTGCGAGACGTCGTGCCTTAGCAATCGCTAAACCAACTTCCGAGGGTTATTGACCACGCCGGAGCACGATCAACCTGACCACGAGGGTCTATTTCCTGTGAGCAAATGAAGAACAAGCAAGAAACTGAGATTGCAATGTGGATATTGCGAATATAAGACGAAAGCTTTATTGATCAAGGTGGGGTTGTGTGACGCCTTGGTCTGGTCGTTGAATACAAACGAAGTACGCGAAGTTGCAGCTATGGCGAACTTTTAATCTAAACAAAACCCAAAGCCTAAACAATGACATAAGGGCTGTATATATGGAGGAGAGAGGGGGAATTTCGTGGCCCTTCGTGGAGGGGTCCGAAACCAACCCTAACTCTTGTTTCCCCACACATACGGACTCTAAAAACAGCCTATACTTAAGTACTTCGAAAATACATGGGCCTGGCCCAATAAGAAGGTGACGCAGCACCTAAAATAGCTTCTGGACGAAATTTATGAAGTGGCATCTTGTATATTTCGCCCAATGCTTCATGCACTCCTTATGGTGGCTTCAAAGTCCTGAAATCATCACTTGTAACTCCGTTCTGGATCCCCTTGCGCATGCCATCATCTCCATGCATGAACTTGTTCCAAGGTTCATCTTTCTTGTCCAAGCTAGGCCCTTCATTTGTAAGCAAGACAAATGTATCCAATTTAGGCAACATCATATTCTCATGAACATTACAATCGTTACCAAGAAATGAAACTACCTGATAATTCAATTGGCGTGCGCGAGCTCTAGTAATTGGTCCAGTATGTATAGCAGCAGGGGCTATGGGTGTAACAATGGTATTGCTGTCCTCATCATCCTCCCCTTGTTGAAATGAAGTCGTCCTCGACAAAAGTTCATCGTCCTCACCCAAATATGGCTTCAAATCTGCAATGTTAAAAGTGGGACTAACCCCAAAATCTGCAGGCAGCTCAAGTTTATATGCATTATCATTTATTTTCTCTAACACCATAAAAGGACCATCAGCTTGTGGCATTAGCTTTGATTTGCGCAATTAGGAAATCTATCCATACGCAAATGTAACCAAACAAGATCTCCAGGTGCAAACACAACATGTTTTCTACCCTTATCTCCAGCAAGTTTATATTTAGCATTCATACGCTCAATGTTTTCCTTAGTTAACTCATGCATTTTTAAAATCAATTCAGCACGTTCTTTAGCATCAAAATTAACCTTATCTGAAGATGGAAGAGGCAACAAATCAATAGTTGCACGAGGTAGGAAACCATACACAATTTCAAAAGGGCACATCTTAGTAGTAGAATGCAATGAACGATTATAAGCAAATTCAATATGAGGCAAGCATTCTTCAAAACAACCCTAAGCATAGTAGATAATGTTCTATTGACTACTTCAGTTTGTCCATCAGTTTGGGGGTGACAAGTATTACTAAAAAGCAGCTTAGTCCCCAACTTAGCCCATAAACATCTCCAAAAGTGGCTAAGAAATTTAGTATCACGATCTGAAACAATAGTATTTGGCACACCATGCAAGCGAATAATTTCACGAAAGAACAAATCAGCAACATTAACAGCATCATCGCTTTTATGACATGGTATAAAGTGTGCCATTTTTGAGAACCTATCCACGACAACAAATATGCTATCCCTCCCCTTCTTTGTTCGAGGTAAACCTAAAACAAAGTCCATAGATATATCCTCCCAAGGAACACTAGGTACAGGCAAAGGCATATATAAACCATGAGGATTGAGTCATGACTTAGCTTTTTGACATGTAGTGTAGCGAGCAACAAAACGCTCAACATCCCGTCTCATCTTTGGACAAAAGAAATGTGTAGCAAGTACGTCGTCCATCTTCTTCACGCCAAAGTTTCCCGTTAATCCTCCTCCATGCGCCTCCTGCAACAACAAAAGACGAACAGAGCTAGAAGGAATGCATAGCTTGTTAGCACAGAACACAAAGCCATCATTAATAACAAACTTGTTCCATGTTCTTCCTTCTTTACAATTCTGCATTACATCTTTAAAATCAGCATCATGCACATATTGATCTTTGATGGTCTAAAAACAAAAAAATTTGAAGTCAAGTTGTGAAAGCATAGTATAGCAACGAGACAAAGCATCAGCAATAACATTTTCTTTACCCTTCTTGTGTTTAATGACATAATGGAAAGTCTCAATGAATTCAACCCATTTAGCATGTCTACGATTCAGTTTAGCTTGACTTATAATATGTTTCAAAGATTCGTGATCAGAATGTATAACAAATTCTTTGGGCCATAAATAATGTTGCCATGTCTCTAAAGTCCGAACAAGAGCATCTAATTCTTTATCATAAGTAGAATAGTTCAAACTAGGCCCACTCAATTTTTCAAAAAAGTATGCAACAGGTTTGCCATCTTGTATTAACACACCTCCTAATGCAATTCCACTAGCATCACATTCAACCTCAAAAGTCTTATTAAAGTTGGGAAGTTGGAGTAAAGGAGCATGTATCAACTTATCTTTCAATACCGTGAAGGCTTCTTCCTGTGCGGGTGCTGAGCACTACTTTGAAGAAGTTCTTGAGGGTGCTCGTTTGATAGAGACCCAGTGCTGAAAAAATATTATGTTTGAGTGATATGTAATCTCATTGTAAGCGAAATGCTTTTATAAATTTTTATAAGGCTATTTTATACTTTTGCCTGAAAGTAATATGATGCCTCTTGGGCGGCCGTTTATGTATACACGTGTATAACCTGAAAGATTGCAGCCGTCGGCTTCAACCCTCGCGCATATAATGCGGAGGTGCTCGCAAAAACACGCGTTCACACTTAACCCAACGTCTTGGTCCTATTAAGGAGGTGATAGCGGAGCGAGCGAGGCAACCGGACTATAATGCTTTAGCACTTTCACTTAGCCATAGGAGTTCGACAGTGGGGCTACTAGATAGCCCTTGGTGGCTCCGCACTCTCCCGATCTCGGGGTGCGTACATGCCTGGCCGGAAAACGGCCCTTCGTTAAGGCGGAGGAATTCTAACATTCCCACAGGTCATCGAGTGGTTGACCAGTCTCACGCTATATCATGATAGTCAGTTTTTGGCTTTCTCTACTGAGGTGCTCATCCGGATGAACCAGGGCACAATCGCAGTAGTTCTCCTGGTGCTACCTTAGCCGATAAAGCAGAACGTAAGGCACCAAAACACAGGAGCCGGGCAAACCCAACATTTGACCAAAGACAATGATTCGGAGCTGATGCATATAGGGCCAAACTCGCGATGCCGAACACTCCCTAAGGTACTCGGTCTTTGTGGTATAAACCAGGCCTAAATAATGGCCTTCGTAAGAAGCCCCTTGGGCCAGGTACGTGCATTGTTCTGGCGTGGCCACATGCCAAGACGTCAGCATCCTTCTCAACGGTGGATATGTATCAACAAGAGACAGTAAAAAAGGTTTACACAGGGTCTTAATCTAAAAAGAATCCTTGGAGCGGGTCCCTGCTGCACGTCTGCGCCTGTATCTCCGTTGTGCCGTATCATGGACGGGTGTAGCACAATGATCGTCTGTAAAAGAGAGGAATTTAGGTGAAAAAAGTTGTTGTGCAAAAAGATAGTTTGTTAAAGAAACCATGTATAATTCGAGGTGAGAAGAAATTGCCACTTGTCTGCGCGTGTTGAGCCCCTTGTATTGACAAATAGGGGTGTCACTGTTTATTCAGTATAAGTAGCGGCTCCGGACTCGATTAGTTGTGTCTGAGGTCTTGACGACCTATTGGATGCTTTCGCTGGTCCGGGCGCCTTTAGTGTACGGCTGCCAAGGCAGCCTCACTCTCTTCAGCGCATAGAGATCGCTTGATATTTACGTGCACTGTAATGATGCCACATGGACCGGGCATCTTCAGTGTGAGGGAGGCGTAGTGTGGTATTGCATTAAAGCAAGCGAAAGCTTCTCGTCCGAGCAGTGCTTGATAGCCGCATTGAAACGGAGCGATGTGGAAAGTTAAATGCTCGCGACGGAAGTTATCGGGGGAGCCGAATATAACTTGTAGTAGGAGGGAGCCCGTACAACGAGCCCCTGGGCCTAGCGTTACTCCTTTAAAGGTAGTATTGCTATGGCAAATTTGTGTTGGGTCTAACCCCATCCCGCGGATTGTATCCTGATATATTAGGTTTAGGCTACTGTCGCCGTCCATCAAGACTCGTGTGAAGTGATATCCGCCAATTACTGGGTCTAATACCAGGGCAGCCCATCCTGCGTTTCGGATACTTGCTGAGTAATCGCGATGGTCGAAAGTGATCGGTTGAGACGACCAGTAGCAGGACTTCGCGGTGACAGGCACTTGGGTATATTTTCCTGGGGGTGTCGCGTTGTTTTTTCCCTTGATCACATGTAACACGTTTACTGTTTTGACTTCTGGTGGAAATTTCTTTTGTTCCCCCATGTCTTGCTTGGGGCGCTCGTCTTCACTTCGTGTATCCTCCCCCTTGTGTACGGCGTTGAGCTTGCCGGACTGCTTGAAGACCCAACATTCTCTATGGGTATGATTAGCAGGTTTACCAGGGGTACTATGGATCTGACATACTTGGTCCAGAATTTTGTTGAGGCTGGACAGTTCATCCCTGGTGCCTTTCGGGGGCGGCTTTTGACCTGGCCGAGAGCTTTTGAATCCGGCATTTACTACCGTGCCCTTTGTGCTATCTTCTTTATTCCAGCGTTTGTTATTTCTGTTGCGCCGTGGTTTCCTATTTCCATCTCTAACTTCAGATGTACTTGGGTCGCTGGTGCTGCATCTGGCTAGCCAGCTGTCCTCACCCGCGCAAAAGTGGGTCATGAGGTTTGTCAATGCGGCCATCGTTCTCGGCTTATTTTGGCCGAGGTGTCTGGCGAGCCATTTTTCACGGACGCTATGCTTGAAAGCTGCCAAAGCTTCGGTGTCCGGACAGTCGACAATCTGGTTCTTTTTAGTAAGAAACATGTTCCAAAGCTTTCGGGCTGACTCTCTAGGCTGTTGAGTTATATGACTCAAATCGTGCGCATCCGGAGGTCGGACATAAGTCCCTTGAAAATTTTCCCGAAAGGCGTCTTCGAGCTCTTCCCAACTTCCAATGGAGCTTTCGGGGAGGCCTTTGAGCGAGTGACGAGCTGGCCCTTTGAGCTTGAGGGGTAAGTACTTGATGGCGTGGAGATCATCTCCTCGAGCCATATGGATGTGAAGGATGTAGTCCTCAATCCAGACCCCAGGGTCTGTTGTTCCGTCATATGCCTCTATGTTTACGGGCTTGAATCCTTCTGGAAATTCATGGTCCAGCAGCTCATAGGTGAAACATAGGGGGTGTGCGGCACCCCTATAGCTGGGTGTACCGCGTTGTTCGGATGTTTGTTGTGTTGCATTGTATGCTGGGGCACGCTTGCGTGGTCCATAGATGGATCTTGTTACGCCGTCCTTTGGGTGCGAGCCCTCGCATGGGTCGCGTATTGTATTGTGAGCGGCGTTGTATGCCACTCTGTGTTGGTAGAGGGGTCGTGTATCCGACTAGGTGGCTGCTTTGATATTTGGTTGTGGGGGGGTCTGAGGCCTCCTCATCGAATTCGGGTAGCAGCTTCCGCTTTGGGTAGCTCTTGGAGGGGCGACTGTCGCCGTACCTTGCTGCAGTGTTGAGTATTTTACTCCATCTGATTTGGAGTCTGTCTTGCGCGGCCTTGAGCCTTTGCTTCTGCTTTTTAAGACTCCTCGCGGTGGCGACAAGGCTTTTACGGGCATTCTGCTGCTCTGGTGCCTGTCCGGCATTATGTCGTCCGGACCATTATCCTTGATAGAATTTGTTTGTTCGGTTTGATTATCGGGATTGCCGTTGTCCGGCAGCGGTTCTCCCTGCTCCAGCGCTGGGTCTGTGTGATCGCTATTTCTGTCGAGGCGGGATTTGGGGCGGCACTTGCGTCGCCGCTTTGACTGCCTTTCGAGGGAACAAGCCTTCGATGCGTCCTTCCGCTCCTCGTCGTCATATTTTGGTGCGTCCACCATGTATACGTCATATGACGAGGTGGCGTTCCAGGGCCCGATAGGCGCTGGTTCTTTATCGTCTCCTTCATCGGCGTCCATACCGTCGATGTCTTCGGAGTCGAAGTCGAGCATGTCGGTTAAATCGTCGATAGTGGCTACAAAGTGGGTGGTGGGTGGGTTTTGAATTTATTCATCGTCCGTATCCCAACCTTGCTGACCGTAGTTCGGCCAGGGCTCTCCTTATAAAGAGAGAGACTTTAGTGTCTTCAGAATATCGCCAAAAGGCGAGTGCTGAAGGATGTCCGCGGCAGTAAACTCCATGATCGGCGCCCAATCGGATTCGATCGGCAGGGGCGCGGAGGGTTTGGTGTCCGGAGAGGAGTCCGGCTCCTTGGAGTCACGAGTCTCGCAGAGTGCGGGGCGGGTGTTCGGCTCGATCGCCGTTGGGATCGCAGCCCCCGAGGCGGCGTCCCACCACCCATCCTCGATCGGCATGGTCAGCTCCGAATTAAGGGTCGAAGCTGATGCGGGTGCGGCCTCCAGTGCACTGTTCGGCGGCAGAGCTAGATCATGCTCATCGTGACAGTGCGGCGCGCTCGGCAGTGGCTCGAATCTGTCGAAGATCAAGTCCCCGTGGATGTCAGCCATGTAGTTTAAGCTTCCAAATCTAACCTGACGGCCAGGGGCATAGCTTTCGATCTGCTCCAGATGGCCAAGTGAATTGGCCCGCAGTGCGAAGCCGCCAAAGACGAAGATTTGTCCGGGGAGGAAGGTCCCACCCTGGACTGCATCGCAGTTGATGATCGTAGGAGCCATCAAGCCTGACAGCGACGACATAGAGGAACTCTCAATGAAAGCACCAATGCCGGTGTCAAAACCGGGGGATCTCGGGTAGGGGGTCCCGAACTGTGCGTCTAGGCCGGATGGTAACAGGAGGCAAGGGACATGAAGTTTTACCCAGGTTCGGGCCCTCTTGATGGAGGTAAAACCCTACGCCCTGCTTGATTAATATTGATGATATGGGTAGTACAAGAGAAGATCTACCACGAGATCGGAGAGGCTAAACCCTAGAAGCTAGCCTATGGTATGATTGTTGTTGTGTATGTTGTCCTATGGACTAAAACCCTCCAGTTTATATAGACACCGGAGAGGGTTAGGGTTACACAAAGTCGGTTACAATGGTAGGAGATCTGCATATCCGTATCCGCAAGCTTGCCTTCCACGCCAAGGAAAGTCCCTTCCGGACACAGGACGAAGTCTTCAATCTTGTATCTTCATAGTCCAGGAGTCCGGCTGAAGGTATAGTCTGGCCATCCGGACACCCCCTAATCCAGGACTCCCTCAGGTGAAAAGAGGTAAGACAAGCATGCTTCACAGAAAATATGTCAAAATCTCCAAATATATGCGAGAATGTTGTGGGGCCAATCTCATTAGCAAGACTAGAATCATTCTTGCACTCAATAGATGGCAAATCATCTAACATGAGAGAGGCAACACATGGAAATATACGACAAGAAGCAATAACAATCATGTGCAAAGCATGTAGATGGTTGTCATCAGCCGCATGAAATAAGCAAGTATGAATCATTGGTGATGCAACATAAGCAAGCATATCAATCATGTCGTGCAAACTAGTGGAGCGAAGATGCAACACACTAGAGGAAATCCTGGCAATCAAGTCATGTGAGCAAATAATAGGCATAGGCAATGCACATGACATATCGCAAGAACAAACACAAAGCAAGATCATAGTATAATCATAGGCATGGGTCATAAGTGGAACATGGCAATAACAAGCAATATCTCCACTAAGCTTGCAAATACACATACAAGTAGTAAAATCAATCATCATGTGTAATGCAAAGCATGGGTCACAAAATGCATGGCAAAGGCATAGGAATGTGAATATCATGCAAAGTGAACATGGCAAGATGGGCATAGAATATGTATTGGACAATAAC